>NC_080175.1:55853094-56055594 GCF_950295315.1 Erinaceus europaeus
AAAATAAAAAAAGGAAAGGAAAGAAGGGAAAACACAAAACAGAACTTGGGTTGGGTTTGGTGTATTGCACCAAAGTAAGGGAGTGTTGGGGGCTGGTGTTCAGGTCCTGAAACATGATGGCAGAGGAGAACCTAGTAGGGGTTGAATTGTTATGTGAGAAACTGAGCAATGTTCCACATGCACCAATTACTGTATTTTACTGTCTATTACAAACCAGTAATCCCCCAGTAAAGGAAAATATAAATTTAAAAAAAAAATCCCTCTCTCTTTTTCTTCCTCTCTCTCTGTGTGTGTGTGTGTGTGTGTGTATTCTCTCATGCAAGTAAGATACCTCTTTTATTTATTTTAAGTTTGTAAGTAGTATACAGTTTTTCTCAATCTCTCTCTGTGATGGTATTCTGATAACTCTTCAGTTCTCTAGTTTTTATCTGTTTGTGTTTCTTTGCACAGACCTGTTGAGAGACTTGGTATCCCCAAAGGATTTTGATGCGGCCACTCATCTGGCTCTCATCAATGCTGTCTATTTCAAGGGGAACTGGAAATCACAGTTTAGACCTGAAAATACTCGAACCTTTTCCTTCACTAAAGATGATGAAAGTGAGGTCCAAATTCCTATGATGTATCAACAAGGAGAATTTTACTATGGTAAGACACTTGGACTTTATTTTATCTTGCATTGGTACATCAACACAGTTCTAAGGAAAACCATGAAATATCCATTACTTAAATTGCTTATTAATCTAGTTTGGTCTATAGTTTACTTTCCTTGGCTTAGCACTGAAAGGTCTCTAATGAGACCAAATGGATATTATATATATGAAAATTTTCCAATATGTTCCTTTGAGTTATAGAGTCAATCAGACCAGTAAAATGGTTTCATTCATAAAAATCCCTGACATTGTACAAAGAAATTCTGAGTTACTAAAAAAAAAAAAAATGTCTTGGGCTGTGGGTGGCTGGTAGTGAACCATCTATTCTGGTAGCTCTTAATTTGGATTCCTCAGCAATTTCTTTTAAATTTTGCTTTCAGACTTGAATATGTGGTTGGCTTTTAACCACACGTGGTTGAAAGGCCACCATTGACAATGAGACTCAATATCATTAGTGTTCTTTTCAAAGACTTTTTGTTGGACATTTCATAAGATAGAGTGCTAATAAACCTCCCTGCACACTATAGTGAACTGTAATGATATAAGCTCAAAACAGAAATATACATTTATATTTATTATTTTTGTATTTATGTTACCAGAGCATTGATAAGCTCTGGTTCATCGTGCTACAAAGGTTTAAACCTGGGAGCCTCAGGCATAAGAGTCTCTGGTATAACTGTTATGCTATTTACTCTACCTCCCATCTCACCCACCCTAGAAACATACACTTAAAAATGGGTGGAACTGGAGGTGATGATGCTAAGTGAAATAAGTAAAAAAATGTGAAAGACAGTTACTGAATGTGTTCATTCATCTATGAAATATAGGAAACTGAAATAAACCAACTTGCTAAGGTATAACAGTAGTAACCAAATTGGCTCTTGGAATCTATGATTTTTCTGGTAGTTGTCAGAGAAAATGGAGGTGAGAGGAAGGGCTGGGGAGTTTAACTGAAGAGTCCCAGTTGTTGTGATAGTACAAGAACAGTGGTGAGTGTGGTGAACTGCAAACACACACACACACACACACACACACACATACCTGCCCCTAAACTCTTATAATACTGTAAACCAATGCAAATTCAATAAAATATTACAGTTTTAAACAAAGTACATGCTAGAACTTATATCTTGTTTTATTTAAACTTATATAGGATAATCAAAATATTATGGACTGGGGAGTTGGCTTAGTGGAACAGTGCATGTCTTCTTTATGGGGGACCCTGGGTTACATACTAGCAGCCATAAATGAGGAAGATGAGCTCTGGTTTCTCATAAAATACAAAATATATAAATAAATGAAGACTAAAAGTATTATAATCCCTGCTAATCAAATTGACAGATAAAAAAGAAAAACAAATACCCATTAATAGGAGAACCAAAATACTTAAATATGATGCCTACAGAACCTGTATCAGTTATAGGAAAATATTCATCACATCTGTTATTGAAAATGGATATTGTAAAGTAAAGCAATGCAGGGCCAGTTTCTTTTTCTTGCCACCAAAGTTGTCACTGGGACTCTGTGAGGCCATTTTGTGTCCTTTTCCTTCTTTTCTGGTAGAGATAGAGGCTAAATGAGAGCGAGAGAGGAGAAGAGACAGACACCTACAGTACTATGTGACTGCTCATGAAGCACCCTCCCACACCCCTGCAGATGGAGGCATGAACTAGGGTCTTGAACCTGGGTCCTCACATCTAGTAACATGTGTGTTCTACTGGGTGTACTACCACCTAGCCCCAAGACCATTTGTTTTAAAGACTTGTTTATTTTCTTTAGGAAGACCTCAACAATTTAGCATTGTTTATATAGTACAAGGGCAATTACCCAATTTGGAAGTCTTAATTATTACAAATACATTGGAAGTCTGGGAAGGTAGCATAATTGTTATACAAATGACTTTGATCCCTCAAGTTCTGAGCTCCCAGATTCAACACCTAGCACCACCATAAGCTAGAGCTGAGCAGTGTGTGTTCTTCCCTCCTCTCTCTCTCTCTCTTTCTCTCTCTTTCTCTCTCTCTCTTTCTTTCTCTCTCTTTCTCTCTCTCTCTTTTTCTCTCTCTCTCTTTCTCTCTCTCTCTCTCTCATTAAAGTAAAAGTAAATAAAACATTAAAAAATACATCGGATAATTATTGTGGAATACTGGGACCTTAGTTTAGCTGTGTACCCCTACTCCAAGAACTCACCTGTGATAGTAGAGAAGAGCCTGAATGGTGAATTTTTCCCTTCTTAGAAATCATGTGGCTCTTTTTAGGTGTGATTATTTACAGTGTGCACTCAGGACTTTGTTTTTCTCATCAGAACTTTACATTGTTTGGAATGATGCCCTTTAAGTATCTGCTCGTGTGAAGTACCATAAAAAATAAGTAATATTAGAGAACATGTTCAAAAATAAGCAAAATATTACAGAAGCCAGACCTCTCACATTTAGCACCCCATAAAGGTCTTTAGTCCATACTCCCAGAGGGATAACACTAGGGAGCCTTCCAGTAGAAGTGGGAATGGTATGGAGTTGTACCCCTCATCCTACAATTTTGCCTATCACTATTAAATCACTAATAAAATTTTTAAAATATGCAAAAGGATTCTGGAGATTCTAAAAATAAAATTAATTCTGCCTGGCCAAGGAGTTGCTTGAATTTCAAGTCTTAATTGAGAATGGATCCTTGATTTCTCAGACACTGTAATTTTTTATATCCTATCCACTATTTTGGAAAAAAGAAAAGATTCTATAACAAATTAAAACCTTTCATTATCAGGGAAGCAGATTCTCAGTTCCAGTTGAATGTTGCAGCTCTCTTATATTTTTTATAACATTTTTATTTTGCTTATTTTTGGATAGAAACAGGAAAATTGAGAGGGGGAGAGAGAAGGAGAAAAAGAGAGCGAGATCTGCAACACTGCTTCCCCTGCAGGTGGGGATTGGGGACTTAAAGCCAGGCTCTTGCACATAGTAACATGTGTGCTCTACTGGCTCTGCTACTACCCAGTCCCCAATGTTACAGCTCTCTTTAGGAAGCCCTGATGGGCCTCTGGGCAGCAGGTTCATTAAGATTATCACCATGGAGAATCATAGGGACTCAATGAATCAGGCAAGATGAACTCTATAGGAGGAAAGCAAGAGACATGCACACATAGACATACCGAATACCACAGGCAGTGACCCTAGCTTCCCAGGGCCAAGACCCTTTAATAAGCTGTTGGTAGACCCAAGTTGGAGCAGGCCAGCCTCTCTATTTGTCTCTAAGGTATGCCTTGTTTGGTCATTCCAGGATGCCTTGCTTGCACAAGGCCTGTCACAGTTCATCCTTTTAATTATTATTATTATTTTTTTTTTTTTTGGTCTTGAACAGGGTGCAGACTTCCTGTTGAGGAAATAACCTATAAACCCTTTCCCCAGAGCTTCTTTCTGACTCTAACCTACCCCTAACACTTTTGCATACATTCTGATATTCTCTCCACATCCCCATCACCACCTTTCCTTCTTTTTTTCTTCAGGGGAATTTAGTGATGGCTCCAATGAAGCAGGTGGTATTTACCAAGTCCTGGAGATACCATATGAGGGAGATGAGATAAGTATGATGCTGGTGTTGTCCAGACAGGAAGTTCCACTGGCCACACTGGAGCCCCTGATCAAAGCCCAGTTGATTGAAGAGTGGGCAAACTCTGTGAAGAAGCAGAAAGTGGAAGTGTACCTGCCCAGGTGAGAGGTTACTAAGTGACACCCTCTAGTAGCATACAAGGCCTATCAACAGTCTGACTCAGAAAAACTCTTGCCACAGATTTGGAATTTTAGGTTCGCTGCTAATCTTTTTTGTTCTTCTTTTTGCCTACCTCTCTTCTCTTTTCTTCTCTCACATCTTCCTCCTCCTCCATCTCCTCCTTTTGTAGGCTTTCTTTACCCTTGGAAAGTTATTTTTTAAATATTTAATTAGGGAAATGATTTACAAGACAGTTGTCACATGACTACAATTTCTTATCTCCCTATGATAGGTATCTATCTGCACACCACTACCACTACCCACTTAAGTCCTCCACCATCATGCACTGGGTCCTCCAAGGCCCCATCAGCCCTCCCCCAACTCTCCTCCCCCTACTCCCCCTACCCCCGCCTTTGCTGGAGTCCTTGGCTGTGCTGCATCAAACCACTCTTAGTTTAAGTGTCACCCAATGTTTTCCCTTTCCTTCCTTCTTTCTTCAATCCCCACCTAGAAGAATGAACATGTGGTTGCCTCATGCAGCCCTGCCCCTCTGGAAACACATACTCATTTGCTGTTTTATTCAGTCCTATTTACCAAGACCTAATTTCAGACAGGAGTCAATATTCTCAACTTCAGCTGAGAAGATTTGTGATGGCTTGCCTCCGAATATAATTTGCATTGATAGTCTGCTGCATTTTATTAATATTTAAAGTTGACTATAGCTGGAGAGAAAAATAAGCTCTGACATTGTTTCAGTAAATAGAAGCCCAACTATTTGCTGGATGTATCTCTATACAACCATAAAAAAAACCAGAAAGAAGGAGCCCGGGTGGTGGCGCACCTGGTTGAGCACTTGTTACCATGTGCAGTGACCGAGGTTCAAGCCCTCAGTCCCCACCTACAGGGGAAAGCTTCACAAGTGGTGAAGCAGGGCTGCAAGTGTCTCTACTCTATCTCCTCCTTCCTTCTCTATAACTGGCTGTCTCTATCAAATAAATTAAGATAACAAAATACAAAAGAAAAGAAAAGAAATAAATGACCTTTTGTAGGCACTGCTTTCCTTCTGTGGGTTCTTGGTGGGATCAGACTTCTCTCCCCTGTGTTAGAGAGACAGTTAGTGTTTGCAGAACCACACCCAAGTAAAAATATTTGTTCTGTCTTTGCATCCCTTAATAGCTAATAGTGCACTAGACTAGTAAAAACACATAGCATAATTGGCAGAGCAGATAGCATAATTGCTATGCAGACAGACTCTCATGCTTGAGGCTCCCAGATCCCAGGTTCAATTCCCACCACCACCATCAGAGCTGAGTAGTGTTTAGGTAAACAAACAACACAACACAGCACAACACAACACATAGCATGTATGGTCTAGACAGTGGTGAGGGGATAAAGCATTCTTCAGCAGGTTCTCTCTGCCCACTGCTCTTTTTTTTTTTTTTTTTAACCAGAGCACTGCTCAACCCTGGTTTATAGCGGTGTGGAGGACTGAACCAGGAACTTTGGAACTTCAAACATGAGAGTCTCTTTGCATAACAATTATGCAGTCTTTGCTGCTACCTCAGACTGATACTCTGGTTCTCTCCCTCTCTCTCTCCCCTCATTAGTAAATAAACAATGTGTTTTTAAAGTTAAAATGAATGTGTGGTTTTAAAAAGATACACAGCAGGTTTACAAATACAATGTATATGCTTTAGGCTAGTCGATCAGCCACACAAATAAAAAATAGTTCAACCTCTATGTGTGTCTACATGTGAAAATCCAATTCTTAAACTCATTCCATATTTATAAAAGAATTTAGATAAGTTTGAGCATGTGCAGTTGATGAATAAGACATCAGTATCAACCCTGAATTACTATATGATTGGGAAGGTAGCTCTGCTGGTCGAGTGTATGCTCTATACATCCAACGTGCTCCGTGTTGTGTCTCATTAAATGAACAAATGAATGAATGAACAAATATGTAAATCTGCTTTTAAAAGCAAATTACTATAGCCTCGTTAACTCACACAAATTTATTCTAACTTTGGGGATAATCATTTAAACATTACACCTGAAGTAAATGCTTATTTTCCCAAATACTTTGCTTGTGCTTGTTCATGCTAATGAAGGAACTCTATTTGGAATTCTAGACATTTTTTGTATATACATATGTTAATGTTATGCATTCACAATATATTATCATGCATGGTATATATTTATTAATCTACATATGAAAATTAAGATTATTCTAACCAAATGGTTCATTTACTTTCTTTTTGGTAAAGACATTTATTTAAGGGCTGGGTGGTGATGCATCTGGTTGAGCACACATATTACAATACACAAGGACCCAGGTTCAAGCCCTCTAGTCCCCATCTGCTTCACAAGCTTTACAAGTGGTAAAGCAGTGCTGCAAGTCTCTCTCTCTCTGTCTCTCTGTCTCTCTCTCTGTCAATTTCTCTCTGTCGCCATCCAAAAAATAAATTAATAAAAATATTTTAAAAGGCATTTAATTGAATTAATTTTCAAAAAAATGCTTTAGCTGGCATTTTTTTCATGCCTAACATGAACAACTATCTTAACTCTAAAGGACAGTTTACATTTGACTATTACTATTTAAGTGTAAATAGCTGTCTTATTCGTAGCTAAGCCCTCAGCATTCATTTTGTTATCTTTCATGACTTTATGAGAAATTTCTTTTAATAATATGGGAAATTCAGTGCATTGTTAGTGTTTTCATTAGACAACTATAGCAGTCAAGAGCAGCATTCCCAAGTGTTTCAACTCTGGGAGAACACAACGTTGTTTGGAATATTTTAACAGAATTTGAGATGCGTGCTTAATAAATATCATCTATTCTAATTCATCCACAGTCACCAGAAACTGGCCTCCAGGCTCTGTCCACTGAGAAATTGAATATGGCAGCAGAAGAAAATTAAATTTTCATTTTCTCGGAGATGCTCTTCAATTATGAAAGAGTTTAGCTTGCTTGCTCGTATTAATGCCTTTTTTTAACTGAGGCACAGCTAATTACCATGAATCCTTTCTCCAGGAGCTCAATAAGCCTTTCCTCTGCTAAATGATTGCTAGATAAGATGAATCTGACTCTCTGCTTAAGAGACTGTTTTCTTTTTTAAAAAAAGAAAGGTTTCATAATATTATAATAATATTTTATATTATTATTTATTTGTTAGAGAAATTGAGAGGGGAGGGAAAGAGAGAGACACCAATAGCACTGCTTTACTGTTCTTGAATCTTCCTCACTGGAGATAGGGACCAAGGACTTGAACCTGAGTCCTCGTACCCAGTAATTGTGCTTCACGCAGGTGCACCACTGCCCAGTCCCTGAGACTATTTTCAAAGAATCACTCATCAGTAGTATCAAGTAGGAAACTACCTCTCCTCATTATGTTAGCTATTAGAACCCGTAGAGTTCATGGTTTTGATAACCCTGTTTTAGCAAAGGTATAGTTGTTCTAATAGTTGTGTCTAGATTTGCTCAACTCTCTTAAATGGTTTGGATAGCTGAAAATGCACTTTTGTATTCCTATGATTGGAACACTTTCTTGTCCCACTTAAGTATTTTAATTGCTGGTCCACTAGACACACACTTTAGAACTGCTGTTTTCCAGGCTGGGTGTATGGACCAACCTGCCAATGACCATGTCCAGTGGAGAAGCAAGTACAAAAGCCAGATTTCCCATCTTCTGCACCACATACAGAATATTGGTCCATACTCCCAGAAAGATAAAGACTAGGGAAGCTTCCAGTGGAGGGGATGGGACACAGAACTCTGATGGTGGGAACTATGTGGAATTGTACCCCCTATTATCTTACAATCTTGTTAATCATTATTAAATCACTAATAAAAATTTTTTTAAATTAATGCTGTCCAGAAAAAAAAAAAAACTGCTGTACAGGTATGGTGTACTGGGTTGAGGAAACACATTAACTATGCACTAGGACCTGATTTCAAGTCCTTGGTCTCCACCTGCATTGGAGCAGCTTCACAAGTCAAGAAGCAGTGCTGCAGATGTCTCTCTTTCTCCATCTTGATCTTTCCCTGCTCTCTTAAATATTTGCTATCCTATCAAAATAAAAGAAAAATAGCCAGATAAAATGGATACTAGAAATGGCGGATTTGATGTGTAGACATTGAGTCCCAGCAATCCCTCAGGACAATAAAAAATAAAGGGAGCTGAGCAGTAGCACAGTGGGTTAAGCGCACGGGGCACAAAGTGCAAGGACTGGCATAAGGATCCCGGTTCAAGCCCTCCTGCTCCCCACCTGCAGGGGAGTCACTTCACAAGCGGTGAAGCAGGTCTGTAGGTGTCTCTCTTTCTCTCCCCTTCTCTTTCTTCCCTTCCCCTCTCTATTTCTCTCTGTCCTATCCAACAACGAAGACAGACAACAATAATAACTACAACAATAAAACAAGGGCAGCAAAAAGGGAATAAATAAATAATATTTATAAAAAAATAAAATAAAACAAAATACAATTTTCCCTCTACCTTCAGAATTATATTTTGAAGTATAACTACAGAGATGGGGAAAATAATTAAAAGAGAGATCAGTAATAGCAAAGTTTCTCTATGTATATGTGACCCCTGTTATTCTTCTAATGTAGTAGAAATTTTCAACAAATTAGGATTCAGAAATTCACTAATACGGAGGTCATTCTCTGTCTTTCATATATATGAACAGATGCAAATGATATTATAGAGATGAAGCTTACCATCTAGAAATGGATCTTCATTTGTGTTAAGTATGGTAGTAAATTATTACAATTATTTAAAAATAAATAAATAAAATAAAATAAAAGCTTTACTTTAAACACAGACTATTTGGGGTCTTGGGGAATGGCAGAAAGGATAGTTACTTTTGCTTTTTTTTTATTTTTAGTTTTCCCTTAGGTCGATAACTCCTATAAGGACCAAATGCTTAATAGGAATTGTGTTGTTACCCAAAATACAATAATCTATGCAGAACAAGTAAAAATAAGAGAAGTTATTACTTAACCCTTTCCACATAGTGACATTATACATTGATCAGATTATTTAGAAAAGGATGACATATCTTGGGAAAATGTATAATCAGTAATTTCCAGTTTATCAAACATAAATCAAATATAACTATAAATTATATTGTTTGGACAAAAGATTCAGGAAACAACTCACTTGTAAGTTTTGTGTAGTACCATGGTAATAACACTTGATCACAAAATACATGAATTCTTAAATATGCAGAAGTTTTATATTGATAACATAAGTTCTTCCTGTATATGAACTGAAATACTATTGTGGAGTGTTTTCCTCTTCTCTTCTTTTTACAAGCACAATCAAATGTAACTTCGAGTCAAGTCAGTTTTAACATAAAACAGATTTTAAAAAATAAGTCTATCTAACGTGATTTCTTCACAAGTTACACCATGCTACAGTGAAATTTTACTCATCAAATATTTTCCCCCTCTGTACATTCTTCAGGTTCACAATGGAACAGGAAATTGATTTAAAAGATGTTTTGAAGACTCTTGGAATAACTGAAATCTTCATCAAAAAAGCAAATCTGACAGCCTTGTCTGGTAGGAGATATACACCAATGTTAAAGAAGCACTGCTCTGTAAAAATGTTTCAAAATTATCTTGTTGGATTCTGTTTATAATGGCATTTTGAAGTACAGTTTTCCTTTGCCTGGAAATATAAAAAGTATTATAATTTCCATAAGCAAAACTAAAAATACTGTTATAATATTGGGTTTATTTTATTCTGGGCCATGCCTTATCTTTGATAGTAGATTTTAAAAAATGTTATTTATTGACTTATATCTGGATAGAGACAGAGAAATTGAGAAAGGAGAGGGAGAGAGAAAGAAAGCCACCTGCGGCACTGCTTTACTACTTATAAAGCTTTCTTCCCTGTAGGTGGGGACCAGGGATTTGAACAAGGGTTTATGTTCCTGCTGACATATGCATTCAGCTGGGTGTGCCATTGTCTGGCTCCCTTTTGGTAGTAGATTATATTCTCCAGAAGATCCATCCTATACATCTTTTATTTCTGCCATCCCATCTGACACAGTGCCTTGGGGAGTAGATAATCAATAAATGCCATAATTGAATATCTCAATATGTCCAGTTGCAATGCATCATACAGGGAATAAAGAAGGGAGATAAGATAAATGAGTGCCTGCTCTGAGGACTAGAGACTTTGAAAAGAATACACAATGAGTTGATATATATATATATATATATATTTTTTTTTAAAGTCATTGCTAAAGACAGGTTTTTAAAGGCAAAGCTTCAAAATAGGTTTAGCATATTAAGTGTTAAGTAATTCATTTTAAATAATTCCAGAAAGAGATTGCAGTTGAATTATTTAAGTCAAACATCCTAATTCACTAGGGTAAAAGCTATACCTGTCACTAACATTAAATTATTTTGATCAGGGGGCTGGGCAGTAGTACACCAGGTTAAATGCACGTAGTACAAAGCGCAAGAACTTGTGCAAGGAGATCCTGGTTTGAGCCCCCACTCTCCACATGCAGGGAGGTTGCTTCAGAAGCAGTGAAGCAGCTCTGCAGGTCTATCTTTCTCCCCCTCTTCTTTCAATTTCTCTCTGTCCTATCCAGAAAAAAAATTTTTTTTAATGGTCACAGGAGCAGTGGATTTATAATGCAGGCACTGAGCCGCAGCAATAACCCTGGAGGCAATATATATATACATCATATAAAATCCTTTTGGAAATATTTTAAGCAGCTAACCCAGCGTATTTGTCATCCATAGTAAGAGCTGTCTACGTGTTAGTTAAATTACATAGTAAATATTTTCTATTATTTATAGAGAGCAGGGAAAAGAAAATAAGATGCTCTCTAATGAGATCAAGATGGAGATATACATAAAGACAACAGACATGCAATCTATAAACCTTCTTCTGCAGCTAAACCAGCTTCTGCAACCAAAGAGAGGCAAGGTTCTGGGTGAAACTAAGCAGTTCCATTTCATTATTCTGCTCTGAAGTAGCAGTTTGTAGGAAATCAATAATGTCTGCTGAACTGGAAGTATGAGGACTTTTGAATGAAATGTCAGAAAAGATGATGCCTTCCCACATCACCATAGGGGAGAGAGAGAGAGAGAGAGAGGGACTAAGACCAGGGGGGTTCACAGCTTTCAAGAAATTCTCAGAATCCTCTGATCAAAATAACCCTTGCCAGGCCCTGGTGGTAGCATATCCGGTTAAGCACACACAGTATGAAACACAAGGAACCACACAAAAATTCAATTTCAAGCTCCTGTTCCCCACCTGCAGGGGGAGATGTATGCCTCACAAGGTGTAAAGTACATCTGCAGGTGTCTCTCTCCCTCTCTGTCTCTCCCTCCCCTCTCAGTTTCTCTGTCCTGTCAATGAAATGGAAAAAATGGCCACCAGGAGCAGTGGATTCATATATAGTGCTGGCACCCAGCCCCAGTGATAACCCTCCAGGCAAAAAAAAAAAAAAAAGAAAAGAAAAGAAAAGAAAATAGCCCTTGCCTTTTCATGTTTTAGATCAGATAGACTGTATTCTACGAAACATTCAGCTTCTAGCAATGAACTGATAGTCATGTGTACGATACTACAACTTCTCACCCTCATTTGGAGAGTGTACAGGCCCAAGCACTAACAAGAGTTTTTCTAAAAGCCTGCTGCACAAATGACCTTGCCTGCTCACAGAAACTGAGCTTTCCACCTGAGCAAATGTTTTCAAGGCTCATATTCAAGGTTCTAGAGGGTCTAAATTCTCTGGTGAAATTGTCAAGAACATAGGACTGGTGGAGATTCAAAAGGTAATAGGCGTCTTTGTACCTGAGTCAGAAATCTTTTTGTAACTCAAGCATAGTTTAAGATTCTTCAGCTCCCTTCCACAGGAACAGAGGGAATCTGTCCTACCATACTGGCCAAATTCCAACTGGATATATAAATATAAATAAATATATAGTTTTATCAAAGAAATACTGAGTTACAGGATAGTTGTCACATGTCACATGAGTATGATTTCTGGTTATTTGTTGTTGTTGTTTTGTTTACTTTTTGTTTATTTGTTTTTTGCTACTAGGTGTATTGCTGGGGCTCAGTGCCTGCATGGCTCTACTGTTACTAGTAGCCATTTTTTCCTTTCTGTTTCTGACAGAGGGAGAGACAGAGAGAGAGAGAGAGAGAGAGAAAGAGAGTGACAGAGAGGAAGAGAGACAGAGAGGAAGAGAGTCACCTGCAATACTGCTTCAACACTTGCATAGCTTTCTTCCTGCAGGTGGAGATGGGCTCTTGAACCTGGGTCCTTGTGCATTGTAACATGTGTGCTCAACCAGGTGCATCACCACATGGCCCCCCTCTCCTCTCCTCTCCTCTCCTCTCCTCTCCTCCCCTCCCCTTTTTCTTTTTAGCTTTCTTTTCATTTCTTTTTATTTTTTTCTTCATTTCTTCCTTTCATTCATAGACAAAGAGAGAAATTGAGAGGGGAAGGGGATATAGGTAGGGGAGAATGGAAGAGAGATCGATAGCTCCAGTACTGCCTCACTACCTGTGAAGCTTATCCCCTCCAGGTGGGCACCAAGGACTTGAACCCAGGTCCTTGCACATCGTAATGTGTGTGATTGACTGGGTGCTTCAGCACCTGTCCTGTAGAATGGAAGGCTTCTTAATGTCCTGCTCACAGTCAGGATTGGGACATAGCAGGCCTGCTGTCATTATCTGCTGAAGGACAGAGTGATGGAGGCAAAGAGAGAAAAGGCTTATTCTGGATTACCTTATATATCACATTTCTGGCCATGTTTATATCCTTAAAGCATTAGTAAGAGTGGATGGGTTGTGGCATAGTGGATCAAGTGCTGGATATGAAAGAATTAGTTCCTGAGTTTGATCTCTGGCATTGCATATACCAGAGTGATTTTCTTATTCTCTCTCTTCCTCATTAATAAACAGTTTTCTTTTCATATATATATATATTATATATATATAATATATATATAGAGAGAGTGACCAGGGTTATCACTGGGACTCAGTGCCTGTACTACTCCACTGTTTGTGGTGACTATTTTTTTTTTGGTAGAAGGTGAGAGGCAAAGAGAGTCAGAGAGAAGGAGAGACACCTGCAGCACTGTTCTGCCACTTGTGAAGCTTTCCCACTCCTGCAGGTGGAAACTAGGGATTTGAACCTGGGTCCTTGTTTGTAGTAATGTGTATGCTCTACTGGGAGTCATCACCCAGCCCATTAATAATCTTGAAAAAATTAAGTAAACAAATAATATTCGTGAGAAATCCGAGATTGGCCCTCCTGAAATACTACCTAGTTCAGGTGTCAGGATCAATTCATGAAAGATCTGAAGAGAACCTCTCAGGCTTTCAGTAGGGACTTTTTGATGGTAAGTTCTTAGTTTCATTAGCATTTTGGTAGCATCAGCTCACCGGTTACCCCAGTGCATCCTTGTCCCACACTACCATCACCACGTCCACCCCACCTCCTGTTTTTACACACACTCTCTCTCTGTCATTAACTTATGAGTCATAGATTTAAAAGTTATCAATAATCTGTAAAATTTGCCTTTCAGGGGCTGGGTGGTGGCACATTTGATTGAGCACACATGCTATAATGTGCAAGGACCTGGGTTCAAGCCCCTGGTCCCCACCTGCAAGGGGGAAAGCTTTGTGACTGGTAAAGCAGGACTGCAGGTGTCTCTCTGTTTCTCTCCCTCTTTATTTCAGGCTGTCTCTATTATATATATATATATATGCCTTTTTGTTTCTTTCTCTTTTAAATCTGCCTTACATGGCTCATATAGATTTCATATGTCTAGTTTTCTGATTCTCCAGAAGTGAAAACCTTAGTGATTAACATGCCCTGTGACCTGTCAGTGGCCTCACAGCAACCCAGGAAAGACATCAGCATATGTTTGTCATTACGCTCCACTTTATTGAGAAAGTCATAGCGTTTGAGCTAGATAGTGTCACTTAGCTTCCTCACCATGCCTACTTCTTTCATCTCGTGACTCTGTGAGGCCAGTGAGGTGAGCAACATCCTCTGAATTAAAGATTAAGAAAAGATGAAGCAATCATACCTGCCTCACAGAGGCAGACAGATTGTGGGCAAAGAAAGACTTCAACAGCAGCATTCAACTAAAAGGAGGACAGTGGAAATATTTTCTTGGAGGAATCCTCCTCCTCCTCATTATCATCATCATCATAATTATTATTTTTTTCATTTCAACACTAGGATTATCATTGAGGCTAACTGAATGTATATTAAACCCACATTCCTCCTAGTGGACTTTTGTTTTTCTTTTTATATGTTTTTCTTTTTAATAGGACAGAAAAATTGAGAGGAGAAGGGGACTAGAAAGGAAGAGAGACAGCTGTAACACTGATTCACTACTGGTGAAACTTTCCCCTCCCCCATAGGTGGGTGCCAGGGGCTTGAACCCAGGTCCTTGCCCACTGTAACGTAACATCTCTCTTTAGAAATTAGAAATATAGCTCCATCCTTATGGTTTATGATGCACAGAACTCCACCTCCTCCTTTCTGTTTTCTTTCTTTCCTCTCTTCTTCCCTCCCTCCCTCCTACCTCCTTCCCTCCCTTCTTTCCTTCCTTCCTTCCTCCCTCCCTTTCTTTCTTTTTGCCTCCAGGGTTATCACTGGAGCTCACTGCCGGCACTATGAATCCACTGCTCCTGGCAGCCATTTTTTCCATTTTATTGGATAGGACAGAAAAAGTGATAGAGGAGGTGGGAGATAGAGAGATAGACATGTGCAGACCTGTCTCACCACTTATAAGGAGTCCTCTCTGCAGGTGGGGAGCAGGGGCTTGAACCTGGGTCCTTCGTACTGTGTGTGCCTAACTAGCTGTACCATTACCAGCCTGCCTCCCTTTCTCTCCATTTCTCTCTCTCTCATTGGATGTTGTGCTGCATTTATCACATACACTACCCAGGTTTGAGCCTGGCTTCCACCATATTGAAGGGAGCTTCAGTACTGTGATCTCATTCACTCTCTATCACTGCCTTTCTAATCTGTCTCAAAAACAAAAAAAGCAAATACTTTTTATCTATGGGGGGAAAAAAAGCATACTTCTGTTTCTGAAAGAAGCGAATAGCTTGAAAGTTCTGTGCTAACACTGCTAGAATCTACTCTTTTTCTTTCCCATGACTTCTGCCTTCACTTCAGACTTTCTTTATAGTTGCCCTGTACTATTTTGATAGACTCCTAAATGGTTTCCTATCTCCTTCCCATCTGGTGTATCTTATCTACTGCTGCTAAGATTAATTGCCTTAACTCTTGCTCCCAGATCATGGTAGCTCCTTCAGTCTGCTGTGCACCATCCATGGTCCCAGCATTAAGACTTTACTCTGGGGCATGGTATATAGCATAATGGTTATGCAAACACACTTTTATGCTTGAAGCTCCTAAATCCCAGGTTCCATCCCTTGCACCACCATAAGGGAGAGCTGAGCAGAGCACTGGTAAAACAAACAAAAAAACTCCAGCTGAATCTTTATAAACAGCTTGTGTTCCATCAAAACTGAACCAGTCTCTTGATGCCTCCCATCTCCCCCAGCTACCCCATTTTTATGAAGCCTCCCAGTGCCCACATCCCTAATAGCTCTGGAATAAGGCTCAGCCCTAATGTCACCAGCTCTTTTAAGTCACTATGATTACACCAACCAGGAGTGATGACTCCGTTTGCAATTCTGCAATACTGCTTCACAACCTATATCACATCTGGCCTCCTTGCATCATTGTGTATGCATTCCACTAGTCCCTGCCAGAATTTAAACCTCCCAAACGTGGAGTCTTCTCTGTGTGTGTAGGAAACATTTAGTACCATGCTTTCTGCTTAGTACTCCTTGAATGAAAATGCGGTGCCTCACATTTATGGTGCTTTTTTTTTTTCCATTTGAATCGGGTGCCCATTGCTTCTGGTGCCAAATTTTGTCAACATAAAACACAGTGGACACACATGCCATCAACATCCAGAGAACATTGAAAGTCATTTTCTCTGAGGCTCAGTTGCGAATGCTTCTCAAGTTGCATTCATCTCCTAGTCCAGGATGCTCCTGTAGGGCAGGGTTATTTCTGTAATGGAAATGAATGACGTGCCAGCTTTTGGATTAATAGATAATCCTCCTGGAAGGTGTAAGGGGAAGGAGAGAGTGCTAAATCCTTTCAAGCACACATTCTAATAAAGTAGCTGATGAAATAAAGGAATCAAGTGGGCACCCCAAAAGCCATATGCAGGTCAGACTCCAGTGTCGAAAAGCATGCTGGGTAGACACAGCAATTCTCCCTGCCCTTGTTCTAGCTCTTTTTTTTTTTTTTTTAGTTTATCTGCTTTTCTTGTGAAAAACTGCTAATAACATTATTTTATTTTATTTTAGTTATACATACAAGCATGGTTACTTTTTAGTGATCTACTAATGATGAACAAGACTGTAAGATAACAGAGATACAATTTCATACAGTTCCCTCCACCAGAGTTCCATGTCCCTATCTTCTCCATTGGAATCTTCCCTATTCTTTATCTCTCTCATAGTATGGACCAAAATTCTTTTTTTAACTGGTTTTTTAAATTATCTTTATTGATTTGATAGAGACAGCCACAAATCAAAAGGAAGGGGGATATATAGCGAGGAAGAGAGAGAGAGACACACACATACACCTGCAGAACTGCTTCTTCAGTAGTGAAGCTTTTCTCCTGCAGGTGGGGACTGGGGGCTTGAACCCAGGTCCTTGCACATTGTAACTAATGTGTGCTCAACCAGGTGCGGCCACCACCTGGCCCCCCAAAATTCTTTATGGCGTGCAGAAAGTGGAAGTTCTGGCTTCTGTAATTGCTTCTTCACTGGACATGGACATTGGAGGGTGGATCCATACCTCCAACTTGTTTCTATCTTTCCCTAGTTGGGTAGGACTCTGGGGATATGGGGTTGCAGGACACACTGGTGAGGTCATCTGCCCAGGGAAGTTAGGATGATATCATGGTAGTGTCTGCAACTTGGTGGGTGAAAGGCAGTAAGGCATGAAACAGGACAAATTGTTTAATAAACAGGAATCCAAAGGTAGGAACTGAGCAGATGGAAGCAGGGGTCTTCGAGTGAGAAGAAGCTAGGGAGTTTATTTTAGGTATGTTCCAAAGGGCCCATGACTTCTGTAACTTTTACTCTTTCTCCTTGAACTGGAAGCCCAGCCCAAGGGCTGCATTGCTCTCCCTGGCAGTAGCTAACAGACCTGACCTCCATGCTTTAAGTGTCACCACAGGGAGCTTCTGAATAAAATACAGGCTGTCTAGTATTAGGATCCCAGCCCTCAAAATCAGCATGCACAACCCAAGATAGAACCTGGCCCCCACCGCACTGGAGGAAGCTTCAGTGCTGTGGTGTCTTTTCTTCTCTGTGTCTGAGTTGACTAACTCAGAGCAGTGAAGTTCCTGTAATAACAGATGTGTTTAAAAAATCAGATGCTTGCCCAGTCCCTGCCCTCTCCTTCTCCACTTCCATGTAGCCCAGGCTTCAATTGGATGTCCCTGTTTTTGCTACTATGTCTGTCACTTTGCAAACCCAATTCTCTGCTTAGAGTCTTCTCACCCTCTTTGACTTTTGCTTTTTTACTGTTTCTTCGAGAATCAGCCAAAATGTCATCACCTCAGAGAAGCTTCCCCTAACAATCTTTCGCAGGAGTTTCCTTAATGCCTCTGGACTCTCTTAGCACTTTGTATCCACTTCTGTTATCATGTGTTTTTCTTTTTCCTAAGACTGTTGCCACTTCTGTCCTGAGCTCTGAGCTCCTTAGGAACATGGAAGTATCACAGACTCCTCCCTCCCTTCCTTTTTCCTTTCTTCCCTCCCTCCCTCCCTTCCCTTCTTTCCTTCTCTCTTTTTTTCCCTCCTTCCTCCTTTCTCTCTCCCTCCCTTCCTCCCTCCCTTTCTTCCTTCTTTCCTTCCTTTGACACCAGGGTTAATGCTGGGGCTCAGTACCTGCACAAAGACTCCACCATTTCTGGTGGCCACTTTTTTAATAAATGCTGAGAGATTTAGAGAGGGACAGTGGCAGAGAAAAGGAGAGACACTTACAGCACTGCTCCACACTCATGAAAGTTCCCCCCCTATAGGTGGGGACTAAAGATTTGAACCCTAGTCTGTGCACATGGTAACATGTGCATTCTACCCTGTGTGCTACCATAAGACCCCCACAGATGTCTTTGTGTCCCTAGAGCCCCACAGGTGTGGGGAGTAGGGTAGATGGGAGCATGTGCCTACTGTGAAGAATGGCACTGTGCCCACTAGGTCACAGTTGTGGGGGCTTCTTTACAACCCAAATCCCTCTACATTTCCCAATCTTTTACCCCTCCCTCCCCCCGGTCTTCTTACAGATACATGAGTAGACTAAGCTTCTTTCTGCACCCCAACTGAATCCCCCCCCACCTGCAGAATAAGAAAGAGACCACAGCACCAAAGCTTCATCCAATGCAGTGGAGGCCAGGCTTGAGCCTGGGTCCCACACATGGCAAAGCAGAGCACTATCCCAGCGAGCTGCTTCACCTGCCCTGCCTCATCTCACTCTCTTCTTCATAGTTACCACACACACACACACCCAGGTGTTGGTATTCTTCGTGTTGGTTTGGCCCCCTTCCCCCTACCTCTGAGAGAAATGGTTTGGCCCTTGCTAGTTTTGCACCCCTCTTTCTCCCCGCCCCATATGCTAAAGACGTCCAGAGTCCCAGCAGCTCCGGGGAGGGAGAATGATGGAGAAAGCACATGGTGTGGTGATTTGCCCATTCATGAATAAAGATTAAACTGCAGTTTCTCCCCTCAGCTGTGTGTCCTCGAGTCTCTGTCTCTCTCTACCGCCGCGACGCTAGCCTGGCCTGCTGGAGCCCCCGAATTTAACAACACCCAGGGAAGTCATTGCATCATTACTGACTTGTTTAAGTTATGGCCTTTGATATTTCGGGCCTGCTTTCTTCCCATTAGGAAGGAGTTTTATTTATTTATTTATTTATTTATTTATTTATTTATTGTATTAGTGGCTTACAAGATTGTAAGTTTACAATTCCATACCACACCCACCACTCAAGTTCTGTGTCCCTAACCCCTCCCATCTCCCAAAGATCACCACCAGAATTCTCACAAAGTCTTAGAAACAGGTTGCTTGCTTCAAGCTTTAAAGCTCTCGTGTATCAAATCTCTAGATTCCACATATGAGTGAAACCACCTGGTAGTTGTCTTTCAACTCTTTATTTATCTAGCTAAGCATAATCACCTTCAGTTCCATCCATTTTTGTCCCAAAGGACATAATATCATCTACTTTGTTCTCAGAGTAGTATTCCATGGAATATATATTCCATAACTTCTTTAGCCAGTCCTCTGATGATGGGCATTTAGGCTGTTTTCACTCTTTGGCTATTGTGAATAGTGTAGCTATGAACATAGAGGTGCATATGTCCCTTCGAATTAGTGCTTGAGTGTCTACTGGATAAGTGCCCAAGAGTGGTATTGCTGGATCATAGGTACTTCCATTTTTATTTGTTTTGAGGACTCTCCGTACATTGAAAAGACATTGGTTAAGCACATTGGAGGTGCTCAGCCCAAGAGAAGTGAATAGAGTAATGAATACTTGGTGGTTCTGTCACCAAACCCACACAGAGAAGCAAGCAAGCACTGCTTCTACCGTAAAAGCGCCGAGATTCTAGAAACCTCTGTGGAGTTCATGGATGAACTGAAACTAAAAATCAGTTAGCAATTAGAGCTCAGCATTGCCTCTGGTATTGCAGGGTTCTGTTGGGGAGCTGTCTCCATCCTGTTGTTTTCAACAGTGCCCTGGTGACTCAGAAATCTATTTCCACTGGCTGCTTTTTGGAACCTAGATGCAGAGAAAGCTGTGGCCTAGCCTGGCTCCTTGCTCCCTGGCCTGAGGTGGGACCAATCACAGCTGATGTGGACAGGAGGAGAGGCCTGTTGGGCACCAGGGTGGGAGTTTTTTTTTTTTTCTTTGTTTTGTTTTTTTACCATTTGTCTCTTTTATTTTTGTGTTCTCTTCTCTTCTACTTCCTCAAAACTGAGCAATCTTGAAGGTCTTGTGTAGGGAACCATGACTTTGCCTATCTTCCTACATCATCTGATCTGCATCTAATACATGATCACTGTGTAAATGACATCCAATTAAAATTACTTATCAAAGCATAAATAAGGTGTTGAAGCAAGGCATTTATTCTTTTGCAAAAGGGCGTGCCACCAACAGTGGCTGTTAGGCAGCAGCATGCCCCCTTCACCCTTCTCCCATCTTTTTTTTTTCAGTTTTATTTATTTATTAGAGACAGAGAGAAATTGAGAAGGGAAGGGAAGATAGAGAGGGAGAGAGACAAAGAGAAACCTGCAGCCCTACTACACCACTTGTGAAGCTTTCCCCCTGCAGGAGGCTTGAACCCAGGTCCTCGTGCACTGTAATATGTGCACTTAACCAGGTGCACCACCACCTGGTCCCTCTCCCATCTTTTATACCTGACCCAGAACTGTCTCCTCCACCTGTGGGCTGGGCTTCAGAGCTCACAATCTCCTCATTGTCTAAATAAAGAAAGGAGGAAGAGAGTCTGAGGGTCTCTGCTAGAGAATTAGCAAGCACTACAAGGAGCTGACCTAAAGAATGAATACAGAACTACTGGCCACAGGTGGTCATAGATAGCAGTTTACAAAAAGGTTTATTTGTACTAAACAGTTGTTCATTCATATTCTTTTGAAGAGAAGACATAACCATCTCTCACAGTTGACACATCTTTGTTTAAACCACATTAAAGCTGCTATTTTATTTGAAAGTGACTCAAAGTTTGTCCCCAAAAGAAAATTTTCATTTTCTCTTTTTTTTTTTTTTTTTTCATATTTTGTTGTCTGGGATATGATTTCTTTCTCCTCCTTCTTGCTTATTTTTTAATTTGTTTTTATTAATGATTGTATAATGGTTTGCAAAGGTATATGCCCCTATCCTTCGCTACCCTCCCCCCAGCCACAGTAGTATTCACACATTTTTTTAGCTATACCTTGGCTACTTTTCTCTTTCCTTCTTTCTCCTTTTTTTTTTTCAAGTTTATGTGATTTTTTTTTTTTTTAACCAGAGCCCTGCTCAGCTCTGTCTTATGGTGGTGCTGGGGATTGAACTTGAGATTTGAGAGCCTCAAACATGATGATTAAATTCTTTATATTGCACATATGAGTTAAACAATCTAAGTTGTCTTTCAGAAGAATATCTGAAAGGATATAAAGTCTTATACTTTGCCCCTTCTCCCCTCCCCCACAATTTTTTTTTTTTAAATGCAGAGCCTTTGTGTGGGAGGTAGCACAAAGCTTATGCAAATTTCTTTCATGCCTGAGGCTCAGGCTCTGGCACTAGCAACTGTTTACCTAGTGGAATATTTGCTTTTTTTTTTTTTTTCTTAACCTAGGTTTGAACCCTATCACTTCAAGAGAACACCATGGATGGACACAGTAGTTGGAGAGACAGTGCAGTGCTATCTGTACTCTCCCTTCCCTCTCACTTTTTACACCTTCTTTGGCCAAGGAAAAGAATGAAGGATAGAAGAAGGAATGGAGGAAGAGGGGGGAAAAAAAAAACCCAAAAATGTTGGGTCTATGAGACAGCTCAGTGGTATGCAAGAGGTCTTGAGTTTATCCCTGATTCTTTTTTTTTCCCTCTCCTCTTCTCTCTTCTCCTTTCCTCTCCCCTCCACTCCCCTCCCCTTTTCCTTTTTTCTAAAATTTTTTTATTATCTTTATTCATTGGATAGAAACAGCCAGAAATCAAGAAAGTAGAGGGAGAGAGAGAGAGAGAGAGAGAGAGAGACACCTGCAGCCCTGCTTCACCACTTGCAAAGCTTTTCCCCTGCAGGTAGGAACCATGGTCTTGAACCAGGGTCTTTGGGCACTGTAACATGTGCACCCAACCAAGTGTGCCACCAAGTGGCCCCCTTTCTTCCCCTCTTCTTCCCTCTCCTCTCTCCCTTCCCCTCATTTTTCTTCTTTTCACAGGAGCACCTTTCAGCCCTGGTTTATGCTTGAAACTGAAACCCTGGCATGTGGTTTCTTATTCATTACAGTTCTATTTGTCTACCCCAAACAGTAGTGTTTATCTACAGGTTGAATGTTGTATGGTCTTGTTCACACTTGCAGATATTTGCTGTCCCTTGTGTAGTTCTGTTCATCACATTTTGGAAGTTGGAACGTTGACTTCAGTTTGCATTGTGCTCTTTGAAATACATATATCACTGGCCTGCTGGTTCCTAGTCCCTTTTGTTCTTCTATTTTGTAGTTTTAAGATTTTCACCAACTGTGTGGTCTATCTTTCCCTCACCCTGCTGTTCTTCATGGATTTTCGCCGAGCACCCACTTTGGACTAGTGCCATATATTTTATTATCACAGCAAACTTTATAGCCATAATCACGAACAGATTT
Organism: Erinaceus europaeus; assembly: GCF_950295315.1. Classification (NCBI taxonomy): domain Eukaryota; kingdom Metazoa; phylum Chordata; class Mammalia; order Eulipotyphla; family Erinaceidae; genus Erinaceus; species Erinaceus europaeus. The sequence continues at coordinate 55,875,888 of NC_080175.1, forward strand.
GTGCGTCAAGTGCCCACCCACAAAATGGCTGTCTCCACAGTTTTACAGAATGAAGCAACTAATCTTTCATTCAGCCACTGCTACATTCCTACTTACACTGTGGAGTGGGTTAAATATTGGGAAAGTGTATATTACTTAGGTGAATCCACTTACAACACTCACTAAGAGCCAGACAGCAGGGATGCTGAGAGTAGTGAGCCAGTGTGTGCCTTAAGGATACTGACAGTCCAGACAGGGAGCTGTTAAGAATGCAAATCTTATCCTAGGGGCTGCAATAACATTGGATCCTGTTTGGTATATTGCACCAAAATAAAGGATTTTGGGATGCAGGGGTGGGGGGCTGGGGGTAATGTTTAGGTCCTGGAACATAATGGAGGAGGAGGACCTAGGGAGGGATTAAACTGTTATGTGGAAAACTGAGAAATGTTATACATGTACAAACTACTGTATTTTACTGTAGTTTGTTTCAACTGTAAACCATTAATCCCCCCAGTAAAGGAAGAAAAAAAAAATGGATCCTGAGTTCAGTGGGAAAGAGTGACCACTTCTATTTTAGTGAGCTCTGAGAATCAGAGAAGGTAAAATGAAGTGGCAGATTAGGGCTTCCAACTGAGTCTTGAAAGTGGATGAGGTGTTTACTGAGCTTCTTTTACCATTTACCCTGTAAATGGTAAAGTGTGGTTTTAATACATGGTCTACCATTTGTATCGATCTGTGGCCATATTTCTTTTTTTAATTTATTTTAATTAATTAATTTATTTATTTATTTTTATTTAAGAAAGGATTAATTAACAAAACCATAGGGTAGGAGGGGTACAACTCCACACAATTCCCACCACCCAATCTCCATATCCCACCCCCTCCCCCGATAGCTTTCCCATTCTCTATCCCTCTGGGAGCATGGACCCAGGGTCATTGTGGGTTGCAGAAGGTAGAAGGTCTGGCTTCTGTAATTGCTTCCCTGCTGAACATGGGCGTTGACTGGTCAGTCCATACTCCCAGTCTGCCTCTCTCTTTCCCTAGTAGGGTGTGTCTCTAGGGAAGCAGAGCTCCAGGACACATTGCTGGGGTCTTCAGTCCAGGGAAGCCTGGCCGGCATCCTGATGACATCTGGAACCTGGTAACTGAAAAGAAAGTTAACATACGAAGCCAAACAAGTTGTTGAGCAATCATGGACCCAAAGCTTGGAATAGTGGAGAGGAAGTGTTAGGGGGGTACTCACTGCAAACTCTAGTGTACTCCTGCTTTCAGGTATATATTTTGCAGTAGTTTATGGATACGTGTGAACATATGCTCTCTCTCACAGAAACTGGTGTATATCTAGGTTTTGGGACTTTGTTAGAAAGTGAACCACCTGAGATGGAATTAGAGTATACTATGAAAGGATAGGTCTTACCCGAGTAATGAAGCTGAAGGGTTGTCATTCCACACGTGAAGTCTCTGGACACAGTCTGAAGTGAAGCATGTTGAGGTGGCCATCGTTGTATTGGTTAGGTTGTGATTGGCAGATGCAGTATTATTTGATATGGATTGGTAGAGGCATACGGGAAACTGGGCCCTAACCAAGGGTTCCAGGACTGGGGGAAGTAGAGGCTCTATAGTGGAGATGTGAGGTTCCTGCTGTCTTAGGGTTCAAAAAGATAATCAATAGTTAATGTTATCATCACATTGTTTGGTAATTGGGTTAACTTTGAAAAGTCCTTTTGTTAGGGTTTGCTGTACAGTACCCTGTATCTTGTATATAGCTGTGCTATTGGATGCTTCTGATCTACTTGGTCTAGGCTTTTGAGAGAGTCTGCATATCAATTACACAGCCTATATATTGAAAAGATTCAGTTTGTGTTTTGAAAAACTTCGAGACATACAATTAATTTTCCCCTTCTCGTATTAATTAGTGATTTATATGACTACATTTTACTAGGAGTGTACATAAACACTATTCTCACCACCAAAAGACTGTGACCCATTCCTCCCACCCACTCCCACCCCCCACTGTCCCAGGAAGCTGCATATCTACCCCTCACCACAGGGTTTTTACTTTGGTGCCCTACTTACAATTTGGTCAGGTCCTGCTTTTAGTTTCCCTTTCAGATCTTCTTACTCAACTTCTGTTGATGAGTGGGATCATTCCATACTCATCTTTATCTTTCTGACTTAGCTCACTTAACATAGATGGGTCCAAGATGGGTCAGAGAAGGTGGGTTCATTGTTCTTGATAGCTGCATAGTATTCCATTGTGTATATATACCACAGCTTTCTCAGCCACTCATCTGTTGTTGGGCACCTGGGTTGCTTCCAGGTTTTAGCTATTATGAATTGTGCCGCTATGAACATAGGAGTACACACCTCTTTTTGGTTGGGTGTTATACAGTCCTTGGGGTATAACCCCAGGAGAGGAATTACTGGATCATATGGAAGGTCCATGTCTAGCCTTCTGAGAGTTTTCCAGACTACTCTCCACAGAGGCTGTACCAATTTACATTCCCACCAGCAATGTAAAAGGGTTCCTCTGTCCCCACATCCTCTCCAGCATTTGTTGCTGCTGTCCTTTTTGATGTATGCCATTCTTACAGGAGTGAGGTGGTATCTTAGTGTTGTCTTAGTTTGCATTTCTCTGACAATCAGTGACCTAGAGCAGTTTTTCATATGTTTGTTAGCCTTTTGTATCTCCTCTGTAGTGAATGTTTTGTTCATATCCTCTGCCCATTTTTGGATGGGGTTATTTGCTTTTTTGGTGCTAAGTTTGCTGAGTTCTTTATATATTTTGGTGATTAGTTTCTTGTCTGATCTATGGCATGTGAAGATCTTCTCCCATTCTGTGAGGGGTCTCTTTGTTTGTTTAATAGTTTCTTTGGATGTGCAGAAGCTTTTCAATTTGATGTAGTCCCATTGGTTTATTTCTGCTTTAGTCTTCCTTGCAATTGGGTTTGATTCATCAAAGATGTCCTTCAGGTGTAGGTGGGAAAGTGTTTTACCAATGTTTTCCTCTAAGTATTTGATTGTTTCTGGTCTGACATCCAGGTCTTTGATCCATTTGGAGTTGATTTTTGTTTCTGGTGAGATAAAGTGGTTCAATTTCATTCTTCTGCATGTTACAACCCAGATTTCCTAGCACCATTTATTGAAGAGAGCCTCCTTTTTCCATTTAATCCTTTGGGCCCCCTTATCAAAGATTAGATGTCCATAGGTGTGGGGATTTATTTCTGGGCTTTCACTTCTGTTCCACTGGTCTGTGTGCCTATTTTTGTTCCAGTACCATGCTGTTTTGATGATGATGGCTTTATAATATAGTTTAAGGTCTGGGAGTGTGATGCCTCCATTTCTGTTTCTTTTCCTCAAGATGGTTTTGGCAATTCTAGGTGTTTTCAGGTTCCAGATAAATGATTGTAGTGTTTGTTCTATTCTCTTAAAGAAGCTTGGTGGAACTTTGATGGATATTGCATTAAATTTGTATATGGCTCTGGGGAGAATATTCATTTTGATGATATTTATTCTTCCAATCCATGAGCATGGGATATCTTTCCATTTCTTGGTATCAGTTTCTATTTCCTTGAGTAGCAACTCATAGTTTTCAGTATATAAGTCTTTCACTTCTTTGGTCAACTTTATTCCTAGGTATTTGATTGATTTTGCTGAAACAGTAAATGGGAGTGATTTCTGGATGTCTTCTTCTTCAGATTTAGTGTTTGCATAAAGAAATGCTACTGATTTTTGTACATTGATTTTGTAGCCTGACACCTTGCTATATTGGCTAATAACTTCCAGTAGTTTTCTGCTGGATTCTTTAGGTTTTTCTATGTATACTATCATATCATCTGCAAATAGTGAGAGCTTGACTTCTTCCCTTCCAATCTATATTCCTTTGATTACTTTCTCTTGCCTGATTGCTATGGCAAGAACTTCCCATACTATGTTGAAGAGTAATGGTGACAGTGGACAGCCCTGTCTAGTCCCCGATCTGAGGGGGAATGCTTTCAGCTTCTGTCCATTGAGTATGATGTTGGCTGTAGGTTTGCTGTATATAGACTCCACTATCTTGAGGAATTTCTCATCTATTCCCATTTTTTGTAGTGTTTTGAGCACGAATGGGTGTTGGATTTTGTCAAAGGCTTTCTCTGCATCTATTGAGATAATCATGTGGTTTTTGGCTTTGCTTTTATTGATGTGGTTAATGACATTGATTGACTTATGGATGTTGAACCAACCTTGCATTCCTGGGATGAATCACACTTGGTCGTGTTGAACAATCTTTTTGATATGTTGCTGTATCTGGTTGGCCAAGATCTTGTTTAATATTTTGGCATCTATGTTCATCAGAGATATTGGTCTGTATTTTTCCTTTTTTGTTCTGTCCTCAACAGCTTTTGGTATCAGGGTGATGTTGGCTTCATAGAAGGTGGAAGGGTATTTTTATTTATTTATTAGATAGAGACAGAGAGAAATTGAGAAGGGAGGGGGCGATAGATACCAACAGTCCTGCTTCACCACTAGTGAAGCTTTCCCTCTGCAGGTGGAGACCAGGGGCTTGAACCTGGGTCTTTGTACACCATGATGTGTGCACTTAACCTGGTGCATCACTGCCTGGCCCCTGTCCAGATTTCTTCTGAGAGATTAAACTTCCTAAAACTAGCAGCAGGATGGTATAGAATGGAGTCATCTGTCCACTTGCTTCCTTGTACAGTTCATCTTTTCATATGTTTGGAGTATTTTATTTCATCTTAGAAAGAAGTTGGTTGGGGGCCGGGCAGTAGTGCAGCGGGTTAGCACACATAGCGCAAAGTGCAAGGACCCACTCAAGGATCCGGGTTAGAGCCCCCAGCTCCCCACTGCAGGGGAGTCACTTCACAGGCAGTAAAGCAGGTCTGCATGTTTCTTTTTCTCCCCTTCTCTATCTTCCCCTCCTCTCTCCATTTCTCTCTGTCCTATCCAACAAAGAACGACAACAATAATAATAACCACAACAAGGCTACAACAACAAGGGCAACAAAAGGGAGGGAAAATGACCTCCAGGAGCAGTGGATTCATGGTGCATGCACTGAGCACCAGCAATAACCCTGGAGGCAAAAAAAGAAAAGAAAAGAAAAGAAAAGAAAAGAAAAGAAAAGAAAAGAAAAGAAAAGAAAAGAAAAGAAAAGAAAGAAGTTGGTTTAGCTAATGTCCATGAAAACCTTTGAGAACTTTGAGCCAATAATGAAGTCTCCTCTCCAAGAAGGTGCCATTTATTCAACAGAGGTGTGTCATGCCATCTTTGGGACCTCTCCTGGAAAAGGAGGACTAATGCCTTTGGAATTGTATCCTCCAGTATTGTAGTTGTGGCATTTGCTGTCTCATACCTTTCTGAATGTAAAATACCTTGTACCTGCTTTCTGGCACATAGTAGTGACAGTACTTTATCACAGCTGTTTTTTCTTTCTTTCTTTCTTTCTTTCTTTCTTTCTTTCTTTCCTTCCTTCCTCCCTTCCTTCCTCCCTCTTTCCTTTCCCTCCCTTCCTTCCTTCCTTCCTTACTCTTTCTTTCTTTCTTTCTTTCTTTCTTTCTTTCTTTCTTTCTATCAGCAGACCAGCTTCACCACCTGTGAAGCAACTCCCCTGCATTTGGGAAGCCAGGAGCTGGAACTGGGATCCTGACGTGGGTCCTTGCACTTTGCTCCACATGCGCTTAACTGCTGTGCTACCACCCGACTCCCTCTTTCTCTTTTTACTTAATATTTATTTATGTATTCCCTTTTGTTGCCCTTGTTTTATGGTTGTAATTATTGTTGTTGTTATTGATGTCGTCGTTGTTGGATAGGACAGAGAGAAATGGAGAGAGGAGGAGAAGACGGGGGGGGGGGGAGAGAAAGACAGACACCTGCAGACTTGCTTCACCACCTGTGAAGCGACTCCCCTGCAGGTGGGGATCCGGGGCTTGAACCAGGATCGTTACACAGGTCCTTGTGCTTTGTACCACCTGAGCTTAACCTGCTGAGCTACCGCCTGACTCCTCACAGCTGTTTTTCTTTTAGATATTTTTATTTATTTATTATAGTAGAGAGACAGAGAAAAATCGAGTGGCAAGAGTGTGATAGAGAGGAAGAGAGATAGAGACACCCACAGTCGTGCTTCACCACTTACGAAGCTTTCCCCCTGCAGGTGGGGACCTGGGGCTTGAACCAGGGTCCTTGCACACTGTAATGTGTGTGTTTAACTGGGCATGCTACCTCTTGGCCCTATCACAACTGGTTTTTTTTTATTTGCTTCCAGAGTTATTTATTTATTATATATGAAAAAGAATGTTTGTTTGTTTGTTTGTTTTATGCCTCCAGGGTTATCTCTGGGGCTTGGTGCCTAAACCACATATCCACTGCTCTTGGGGGCCATTTTTTCCCCATTTTTGTTGTCCTTATTGTTGCCATTTATGTTATTGTTATTGGATAAGACAGAGAAATCAAGAGAGGAGATAGAAAGGGGGAGAAAAAGACAACTGCAGACCTGTTTCACCGCTTGTGAAATGACCCCCCCTTCAGGTGGGGAGCTGGGGGCTCCAACCGGGATCCTTACACCAGTCCTTGCATTTTGCAGCATTTGCGCTTAACGCGCTGAGCTACTGACTAGCCTCCACAACTGTTTTTAATGATGTTATTCTAGATTTTTTTTTCCCAACTGATTGATTGAGAAACATTTTTTTTTTTTCCTCCTCCAGGGTTATTGCTGGGCTCGGTGCCTGCACCATGAATCCACCGCTCCTGGAGGCCATTTTTCCCCCCTTTTGTTGCCCTTGTTGTAGCTTTGTTGTGGTTATTATTATGGTACCAGGTACTACAACAGTAACAGAACTTCGATGTTTCCTAGGGTTTCATTTTTCACTCCCCCCCCCCGCCTTTTTTTTAATAGAGTGTATGGAGTGTGCTGTATGTCAAATTTTGTTCAGATGACTGCAGAACCTGGAAAAGCTGTTATGTTACTGTTATTGAAGCATAGCATAGTCATATATATATGACTATATATATAAATATACATATATATAATCATATATATATATATATATATTTCTTGAAAACCTTAGCTGTGCTGTCAACTTTGTAAGAAATACCCCAGTTGTGTCAGGTTGGGTTGGCACTGTACAGAGATTAACAGCCATGTTGGTCTGGAATCATTAAACATATTTTTCCCCATTTGTACAAGGGTAACACACTATGTTACATATGTAATTATTACATACTTACATAGGTTTGATTACAGAAAACTAGTATTCTCTAAATAATGTGAAAAAGAAGAACAAAGTTGGTAATTTGAAAGCTATTGTTTAGTTTGCTGCACAAAGGTATTACAATACCAGTTGTGTTGGATTAGAACCCTCTCTGATACTCACAAATTTTTAAAAAATTGTTTGGGGCTACACCTGATTAAGCACACACATTACAGTGCACAAAGACCTGGGTTCAAGCCCCTAGTCCCATCCTGGAGGGGAAAAGCTTCACGAGTGAAGTAGGGCTGCAGGTGTTTCTCTGTCTCTTTTCCTCCTTATCTCCCCCTTTCCTCTCAATTTCTCTGTCATTATCCAATAATAAAGAAATAAAAAATATTTTTTTAAAAAACCTTGTGTTTAAAAACTGTAATCTTAAAATGTTCTCTCTGTCTTATGTTTTATATCAATATCTTAACTTGTTGGTATTGTTAAAATTCTGTTTAAGGAGAGCTAAAATGTCCCTTTATCTCATGGCACTGAAGAAATGCTCCCATTATCTTTCTCTTTTGCAGATAACAAGGAGCTTTTTCTTTCCAAAGCAATTCACAAGTCCTTCATAGAGGTTAATGAAGAAGGCTCAGAAGCTGCTGCCACCTCAGGTGCTCTTTTCTTTTTGTCACCCCCCCCCCCCAGAATTTTTTCACCTCTTCTAGATTTGTATTTCTAGCTCAATCTGGGACGGAGGTGGGAGGGTCCTTTCAGACCCAAGCTGATGAACTGATTCTGCCTCTACCAGTGCTTCTTCTTCTAGCATTTGCCCTTCTTCCGTAGCCAGTCAACAGCGTCAGGTTGAGCCTGATGTAAAGTTTCGAGACCTCCTTTGAATCTGGAGAGGTGGCAGTCGTTGACTATGTGGGTCATAGTCTGTCTGTAGCCGCAGGGGCAGTTTGGGTCGTCTCTGGCTCCCCAGCGATGGAACATAGCGGCGCACCGGCCATGGCCTGTTCGATAGCGATTGAGGAGGGCCCAATCATAACGTGCTAGGTCAAAGCCAGGTTGATGCTTGCAGGGGTCTGTGATGAGGTGTTTGTTCTTTACCTCAGCTGACTGCCAACTCTGTTTCCAAGAGTCTGGATCAGAGAAGTTCAGTGTAGGCGTAGGGGACCAGATTGGGTGACGAGACGTCACTACCAGTGCTGAGCAGTGATTATATCCTAGATAGGTTATTATTCACTCTGTGGCTCTAACATAGTCTCCCCCTTCTGGGTTCAAATGAGAAATGGAAGGATGTTGTCAGCTATTTAGAAGAGCTTTTCCTGGTGGGCTGTCTGTCTAAATATTTTAAATATTCTCCTTCTGCTAACTAAACATTTTTTCCTGCATAATTATTTGTGGCGGTAAATTCTTAACTGTGTCAGTGAAAAGTTTTAATTTTTGTTATTAAAGTCCATCCATAGACAAGAGTAGATTATAGCACACAACAAATAATATTAACTAAGTAATATTTATTTTGCCTCCAGGGTTATCACTGGGGCATGATGCGTGCCAGCGCTACAAATCCACCACTTTTGGGAGCCTTTTTTTTTTCTCTTTTTTTCATTTAATTAGATAGGACAGAGAGAAATTGAGAGGGCAGAGGGGAGAGAAAGATAAACACCTGCAGACCTGCTTCACTACTTGTGAAGTGTGTCTCCCCCTCCCCCCGCAGGTGGGGAGTGTGGACTCGCACCTGGGTCCTTTCAAGGGTCCTTGCACTTAGTACTGTGTGCTTAACTGGGTGCGCCAACTGCCCACCCCCCCCCACTAAATAATATTTATAAAGTAATCATAAGTTTTATTTTAAAAAAACTGACTCAAAGTATGTGTCCAAATCAAGCTGTAAAATGCCCTTGGTTGTTTTAATAGTTTTGAGTTTTCTAGCCAAATGAGAATGACTTTTCCTGTGGCCTCTCCCCCACCCTCCTTTATTTGCTTGGATTAGTTTCCATCTCATGTTCCACAGCTATTATCACATGTTATTGCTGCTGGCCCCTCATGAGATGTAACACATTAGATTTGTACACATTATTTCCCATGTCCGCATCGACGGTGGCATCAATGTGTTCATTAAAAAGATACCGCCAGTTAAAACTGTTTTGTTTTGTTTTTTTAAGAAGGATAAGAAGACACAGTTGTTTCAGGGTCATTAAAAAAAAAAAAAACTTAAACTCTCCCATCATTTAATCTTGACCTTTTCCTGACCATGAATCACCCTGAATCAAGGATAAAAGAATCATTGCATAATGGCTGTCTCAAAGGAATCCAGTCTCTCAGCTGTAGGAGATACCAGCCCGTCTCTCGCTGCTCTGGTTTCCCTTTAATCACTGCCATTCTGACTACTTGCCTGTGATGTGAAAATGTCCACCACAAACCGAAGGAATAAAAACCTGAGGAGATAAGAACACCATCTCATTTGTTGTTTCCTTTGTTTTATTTTCACTTAGCTCAAAGATTTTTTTTTTTTTTTGTAGCAGGGTCTGAAAGTGTCTGAAACCAAGAATAAAAAAAAAAATTGTCCTAAACAGAATAAACTATTATTTCAGTGGATGGGAGAGGGAACTGTATGGTGTGTATAAGGGATCTGTGTGCATGTGTTTGTTTAAAGATCAGAGGAAATATTCACATATTTACAGCTTTTCTTATTACAGTTACATTAAAACCTCATTTCCTTTAAATTACTGCCTTTGCATTAAGCACAGATAGCCTCGAGAAATAGCTCATTAGTCCTTGCACTTTTGTAGACCTCTTATGATATATATATATATTTTTTCTCTGCACTGTAGGAATGATTGCAATTAGCAGGATGGCTGTGCTGTATCCTCAAGTGATTGTCGACCATCCATTTTTCTTTCTTATCAGGAACAGGAAGACAGGTAAATATGTTTGGAGGAAAGACTTTTATTCATTTATGTATTTTTAATTTTAATTTAATTTTTTTAAATTTCTTTATTGGGGAATTAATGTTTTACATTCAACAATAAATACAATAGTTTGTACATGCATAACATTTCCCTGTTTTCCATGTAACAATATATCCCCCACTAGGTCCTCTGTCATCTTTTTTGGACCTGTATTCTCTCCCTCCCTACCCACCCCAGAGACTTTTATTTATTATCCTGCCCACCCACACCAATTCTTTTTTTAGATGAGAATTAAAAAAAAATTTGTTATCTTTGTTTATTGGATAGAGACAGCCAGAAATTGAGAGGGAAGAGGGAGATAGATAGATAGATAGATAGATAGATAGATAGATAGATATAGAGAAACCTACAGCCCTGATTCACCACTCATGAAACTTTGCCCCTGCAGGTAGGGACCAGAGGCTCAAACCCTGGTCCTTCACACTATAACATGTGTGCTCAATTAAAGGTGCCAGTACTGAGCCCTGAGAACATTTCTTCCACGTTATGGTCATTCCTAATGTTCAAAAGATATTTACTAGTGGCCCATAAGGTGGGACAGTGGAATAATGCATTAGATTCTTAAGCATAAGGTCCCAAGTTCTAGCCCTGACATTGTATGTGCCAGAGTGATGCTCTGATTTCTTTCACCCCTCCTCTTTTTTATAAGTAAATAAATAATTTTTAAGTTTTATTTTTTAATATTTTACTTAGTTATTGTTGGATAGAGACAGAGGGAAGTTGATAGGCTGGGGGAGACAGAGAGGGAGAAAATACCTGCAGCACTGCTTTGCCACTTGTGAAGCTTCCCCCACCCCCTCCAGGTGTGACTAGGGTCTTGAACCCAGGTCCTAGCAGGTGGGAACATGCATTGTCAACTAGGTGTGCCACTTACCTGGACCCTTCAATAAATATTTTGTCTATTTATATTTATTTTTGTATTATATTTATTTATTTATTGGATAGAGACAGCCAGAAATCAAGAATGGAGGGGTAGGTAGAAAAGGAGAGGGACAGAGACATACCTGCAGCTCTGCTTCACCACTGCAAAGCTTTCCCGCTGCAGGTGGAGACCAGGGGCTTAAGGCCAATTCCTTGCTCACTGTAACACATGTGTTCAGCCAGGTGTGCCACCACCCAGCCCCTCAATAAATATTTTAAAACTATTTTTCATGGCTGTATTTTATTTATGATTTTTAGCACCTAGTTAGTGGTAAGAAGGAAAATGAATATCCCATCCTTTCATTCACCCCTTCTTTTGTTTCCTTCCAACCCACTGTAGGAACTATCCTCTTCATGGGACGGGTCATGCACCCAGAAGCTATGAACACAAGTGGACATGATTTTGAGGAGCTTTAAATCTTTTTATTTGGCCAAAAAAGAAAATAGTATCCAAGCACATTATGTCTGCAACCAGTATATATTTAAGGTTTGTGTTTCACAGCATATATTAAGAAAACATTTAAAATAGCTCTAGTTACAAAAAAAATTCAGCATGTATAAATTATAAGCTACTTGTGAAGGAATGTTTTCTGTATTATTGAAGTAATGGTATTGTCATGTTTGTGTATTTGTTGTGCCAGTATTTAAAATAAAAGTACGTATTGAACATGTGAATAGCTTTGTTTTCATTTATTTATTTTGCTACCAGTATTATTACTGGGGCTCAGTGCCTGTACTACAAATCCACTGCTTCTGGAGACCAGTTTTTCCTTTCTCCTTCCTTCCTTTCTTCCTTCCTTCCTTCCTTCCTTCCTTCCTTCCTTCCTTCCTTCCTTCCTTCTTTCCTTCCTTCTTTCCTCCACTTTGAGTAGTGTGCCTGCTTGGCCATGTGCAACCCAGGTTTGAGCCCAGCCCACTCTACACTGGAGGAAGTTTTGGTGCTAAGATATCTCTCTCTCACTGTCTCTGTCTCTGTCTGAGAATACCAGGCCAGAATGTTGATGCCTCAGCAACAACAACACGTATATCCCATTGGCTCCATAAACCTGTTGTAGACTACAGACTTAGTGTATCACCTTCTTCTGCTGCTCCGAGTAAAATCCAAATCATATAGGAGGTCTACAAGGGACCAGGGGAACAAATTCAAAATAAGACATACCGTTTGGTGTGCCACCAGAGATTTCACTAGAAAAAGCAACCCGGCAACAGATACCCAAAAACTGCTGAAATGTGTTTGTATTGTCAACAATTTGTTCGCTTTATATGTTAACTCCTTTTTCAGTCACCGGGTTCCAGATGCTACCATGATGCCAGCTGGACTTCTCTGGGCAGATGACCCCACCAACATTTCCTGGAGCCCTGCTTCCCTAGAGCCCCACCCCACTAGGGAAAGAGCGAGGCAGGCTGGGAGTATGGATCGACCTGTCAATGCCCATGTTCAGTGGGGAAGCAATTACAGAAGCCAGACCTTCCACCTTCTGCACCCCACAATGACCCTGGGTCCATACTCCCAGAGGGTTAAAGAATAGGAAAGCTATCAGAGGAGGGGATGGGATACAGAGTTCTGGTGGTGGGAATTGTACCTGTCTTATCCTATGGTATTGTCAGTGTTTCCATTTTATAAATAAAAATTAAAACAAACAAACACCTCTGGAGAATCATTATTAGTGCTCAGCAGAACGTACTGGACTTAGCTCCTAGCTTAGGAGGCAGTCAGTTTCCAAGGGGTTGTGTTCTTAAGTTCTTCTGTAGATCACCTTGTTGTCTTTGGCTGAAAGAATGAGAAATCCCTGAAGTGGATGAACAAAGAATCATGTTCTTCTCATAGTCCATGAATGGCAGGTTTTTGAGTCTGTCAAAACCAGAAAATAGTGTTTTCAGAAAATATTGTCAATGCTTCAGAGTTTAACAGAAGCCTTTGGCATATGTTATTTTGGCCTTATGTGATTTGAAGCTGTTAAACAAAAGTTGAACATTATCATTGATTTTGATTCTCTGCAGTGGTTTGAGAAATCAGGGCTGACTCCAGTCCTACTGAATTCTAAACACTGAGGAAAAACTTAGGTTTTATTTCTTTTGTTATTTTTTTAATTTTTGATATGCTAGAGAGAATTTGAGAGGGTGGGAGAATAGGGAGAGATTCAGAGAAACACAGTGAGAGATCTGTAGCACTTCTTCACTTATAGCTTCCTCACTGCAGATGGTTAGCAGGGGCTTGAACTTGGGCCTTGAGCATTGTAACGTGTGTGCTCAAACAAAGTGTGCCACCACCTGGCCCCTGAGAAAAACCTTAAAATATCATCTTCTACAAATTTCTCTGGTGATTTTGTTAAACACTGATATCTTGTGTGCTTTTCGTGGGTATATAATATTCCATATATCAATATTATATTCCTCACATATACATATGTATACACACATGAATTTATTTACTATAGATACCACCAATGAGATAAACTCTCAAGATATTTGTTTAAAAGGATTTCAACCTCTGCTTTTGCTTTTTTGTAGCTTTGACATTCAAAAAACAATTTTTTGGCCAGCACAATTATATTAAACAATTACTACAGTGTGGATTACTAGAATATAAATGAACACAAAAGAGCTGATGACAAAGGACAAACATGAATTTGTAAATTCAGATTGTGATGCCAGCTCCCCCCTTTATTTGGGGGGAATTAATGGTTTACAGTTGACAATAAAATACAGTAATTGGGGGAGTTGGGCGGTAGCACAGCAATTAAGCGCACGTTGCATAAAATGCAAAGACTGGCATAAGGATCCCGGTTCGAGCCCCCGGCTCCCCACCTGCAGGGGAGTCACTTCACAGGCGGTGAAGCAGGTCTGTAGGTATCTATCTTTCTCTTCCCCTCTCTGTCTTCCCCTCCTCTCTCCATTTCTTTTTGTCCTATCCAACAATGACGACATCAATAACAATAATAACTACAAAAATAAAACAAGGGCAACAAAAGGGAATAAATGAATATTAAAGAATATAGTAATTGGTACATGTGTAACATTTCTCAGTTTTCTACATAACACTCTAACCCCCCCCCACACACACACCTAGATCCTCCTTCACCATCATGTTCCAGGACCAGAACCCTCCCTGAAATCCCAGGGTACTTTACTTTGGTACAGTACAACAGATATAAACTTCTATAATGATGGAATTTATAGTTCATAATGATGGAATTTATGTGTTGTTAGTCCTGTAATTCTTCTGTTTGTAAAGAAAAAAATGACACTACTAACTGAAAAACAGAATGAAATCAGGTTTATGTGAGTTTATGTAAAAGAATCAAACTGGGAAGAGTGAAATAGCTCACATGGATAGTGTTCTGTTTTGTCACGTATATGACCCATGTTCAAGCCTAGCCCCCCATCTCTCTGGAGGAAGCTTCAGTTCTTTGGTCTCTCAGTCTCTCTTCTCTCTCTCTCTCCCACTTTCTCTGAAAATCTGAGTATTATAGCCCCAAAGGGGCTCAAACCCAGAAATTGTCTTTACATTTCTCTGAGAGAATTGTTCCAAAGATGGGGTCCTACTATGGAATTTTTCCAGATTGTGTATCTGTACCAAGGGAGGTTGCAGTAAGTTGTTGGTCTGCTTCTAATTCTGCTTCTAAGACCCCTTCTGTTTTGATCATCAAGTTAGGTTTGCTTGCATTGCTTAACGTTGTGGTCTATTTACATAATCATTGTTTTGTTTGAGACCCACACTGGTTTAATCCCCACTGGTTCATGCTCTTTTTCCACTCTGCCCCCTCTCCTAGTCACATCCTGTTTTCCACCATTTAATCCCCACTGGTTTGAGCACTTTTTTCCTTCTCCCCACCCCCTATCCTACGTACTTCCTCTTCCTGACACTTCCGCTTCAGGATATGTAAAGGACAGGATTTTCTAATGAAGAGAGATTAGATTGATTGCACTGCATCCTCGCTCATCAATAAAGATTGAACTGTGTCCTAGCTCAGCCATGAGTCCCTGGTTGTCTGTCTCCTGCCCTAGAAGATAGCCCGGCAATTGGTGCCTGAACAGGGACCGGCAGTAAGTGATTTCAGGAATTCTACAAAGTACCAGGAGAGGAATTGTAGGATCATAGGGTAGGTCCACTTCTAGTCTTCTGTGAGTTCTCAAGACTGTTCTCCACAGATGTTGGACCAATTTACATTCCCACCAGCAGTGTAGGAGTGTTCCTTTGTTTCTAACTTATCTCACTTAACATGATTTCTTCATCCAAAGATGGGGTGAAGAAGGTGAATTCACCATTTTTAATAGCTGAGTAGTATTTCATTGTGTATGTATACCACAGCTTGCTCAGCCACTCATCTGATGTTGGACACCTGGGTGGCTTCCAGGCTTTGGCTATTACAAATTGTGTTGCTGTGAACATAGGTATACACAAATTTTTTTGGATGGGTATGTGTGGTTTCTTAGGATATATAACTGGGAGAGGAATTGCAGGATCATAGGGTAGGTCCACTTCTAGTCTTCTGAGAGTTCTCCAGACTGTTCTCCACAGAGGTTAGATCATTCATTTTTGAATGGGGTCATTTGTTTTCTTATTGCTGAGATCAGTGAGCTCTTCATATATTTTTGTTACTAGTCTCTTGTCTGATGTATGGCATTTAAAGATCTTCTCCCAATATGTGGGAGGTCTCTTTGTTCGGTGACTTCTTTTGCTGTGTAGAAGCTTTTAAATTTGATGTAGTCCCATTGGTTTATTTTTTATTTAGTCTTCTTTGTAATAGGATTTGTTTCATTGAATATGCCTTTAAAATGTAGATGGAAAAGATATCTGCCAATATTTTCCTCTAAGTATTTTATAGTTCCTGGTCTAACAACCAAGGGGTATTGAAAATCCCTACTATTACTGTGTTGCTGATTATATATTGCTATAGCTCTTCAGTAGATTTTTGATGTATTTAGATGGCCTCTAATTGGGTGCATAGATGATAATTGGTTTATTTATTTATTTTTCTTTTTTTCTTTATTTCTTTTTGTTGCCCTTGTTGTTTTATTGTTGTAGTTATTATTGATGTTGTTATTGGATAGGACAGAAAGAAATGGAGAGAGGAGGGGAAGACAGAGAGGGAGAGAGAAAGACAGACACCTACAGACCTGCTTCACTGCTTGTGAAGTGACTCCCCTGCAGGTGGGGAGCCGGGGGCTTGAACTGATATCCTTATGCTGGTCCTTGTGCTTAGCGCCACCTGTGCCTAACCAGCTGTGCTACTTCCTGACTCCCACTAATAATTGTTAAGTCCTTTTGATTGACTGATCCTCTGAGTTTTAAGTAATGTCCATCCCTATCTTTTTGTATTTTTACTTATATTAAGATCTATTGAAGATGGACCTTGAAAAATTCATGTTAAGTGAAATAAGTCAGAAACAGAAGGATGAATATGGGATGATCTCACTCTCAGGCAGACGTTGAAAAACAAAATCAGAAGAGAAAACACAAGTAGAACCTGAACTGGAGTTGGCATATTGCACCAAAGTAAAAGACTCTGGGGTGGGTAGGGGGGGAGAATACAGGTCCAAAAAGGATGACAGAGGACCTGGGGGGGGGGTTGTATTGTTATATGGAAAACTGGGAAATGTTATGCATGTACAAACTGTTATATTTACTGTCAAATGTAAAACAGTAATTCCCCAATAAAGAAATAATGATAAAAAAGGTCTATTGCATCAGATATGAGAGTAACTGTGCCTGCCCTTTTTTGTGGTCCATTGGCTAGTATGATAGTTTTCCATCCTTTCACTGTGAATCTGAGTTTGTCTTGTTGAGTTATGTGGGATTCCTGTGGACAGCATATGGCTAGGTTGTGTTTTCCGATCTATCTTCCTTCTCTTTGACTTTTAATAGGTGAATTCAGGCCATTGACATTTATTGATATTATAGATTGAAGATACTTTAATGTCGTTATTGTAGACTTTTAGAATGTTTTGATATATGGCATGTTTATCATGATGGGAATGTTTATAAGAGCTCTTTCAGAACTTCTTGCAAGGCAGGCTTGGTGATAGTTGATTCCTTCAACTGTTGCTTGTCTGAGAAGGTTTTTATGCCTCCACCTAGTTTGAATCACAGTCTACCAGGAGATAGTGGTCTTGGTTGAAAGCCTTTACATTTTGCCATTCTCTTCTGGCCTTTAGTGTTTGTGTGGATAATAAATATATCTTGTGCCTACACTTAGAGACACAAATACTTTTGTTTCAGTTTATTTATTAGACAAAGACAGAGATAAATTGAGAGTGGAGGGGGAGATAGATAGATAGATAGATAGATAGATAGATAGATAGATAGATAGATAGATAGGGACAAGACAGAGAGTCACCTGTATTCCTGCTTCACCAATTGTGAAGCGTTTCCCTATGGGTGGGGACCAGGGCTTGAACCAGGGTCCTTGAGCATTGTTTGCTCAACCAGGTGTGCTACTACCTGGCTCCCAAAGACTTTGTTTTCTAGATAAATGGTATGTTCAATAACTCTTGAGGTTTCAGGAGATAGCTTAGCATGGTAGAGGGCAAACAGAATTTATATGCCCGAGCTCCCAGAAATTCCAGGTTCAGTTATTGGCACCACCATTTGCCAGAGCTGAGTAGTATTCTAGTCTCTCTCTCAACAATAACATTCTTTATAAAAAAATGACTGTTGAATTCCAGTCTTACATTGATAATACATAGAAAATATATATTACTTTTTATTTTTATTGCCACCAAGGTTATTGTTGGGGCTCAGTGCCAGCACTATGAATCCACTGCTCCTGGTGGCCATTTTTTTCCCTTTTTTTATGATTTTGTTGGATAGGACAGAGAGAAGTTTAGAGGGGAGGAGGACATAGAGAGGGAGAGAGAAAGATAGACACCTGCAGACCTGCTTCACAGTCTGTGAAGTGTCCACCCTAAAGGTGGGGAGTGGGTAGTATGGCCTCAAACCTGGGTCCTTGTGCAAGGAAATGAGTGGTGTGTACTCAACTGCATGACCCTTTCACTATATATTTCTTCTGCTCTTCCTCCTCCTCCTTTTTTGCTGGCAGAGTTATTGTTGGTTGGTTAATGTTCTGTGCTTTCACTCATGATTCCACCATTCTCAATATCCTTTCTATTTAATAGAGAAAGAGTGAGGTGGAGAGAGGGAGAGAGACAAAGAGAGGAGGTGAACTCTCTTGCACCCCTTTTATCACTTTTTACCCATAATTTTTTTCTTCTCATTTTGAAGTCTACTTTGACTCATACAACTGCAACCGCCTCAAATACTATCATAAATTAGAAAAGCTGCAAATGCATTTCCAAAAGTTAAAATGTTACAGAAAGAACAAGATTGGAAGATCACACTTTTTTAAAAAATCGTTTGTAATTATTGAGCCACAGTATTGTTATTGCCTTCATAGACACAAAGATCAAATAACAGAATGACCAGGCATACTTTTTGGTGCCCAAAATTTCACTCTTAATGCATTCTATTTCTGTATTTAGTATTTCAAATTTACTTACATTTCAAGAGTATTCTACCTTACTCCATTGATTGTGGTCATAACAGCTATTTTTAGGAATTTGATAAATTTCAAACTTAATCTCAGGGCTAGCACCTTTTGTTGTCCTTGTTTTTTTTTTTTTTAATTGTTGTTGTTGTTGTCATTGTTGCTGGATAGGACATAGCACAGAGAGAAATCGAGAGAGGAGGTGAAGACAGAGAGGGGAAGAGAAACATAGACACCTGCAGACCTGCTTCACTGCCCATGAAGCGACCCCCCCCTGCAGGTGGGGAGCTGGGGTCTTGAACTGAGATCCTTACGCTGAGGGCTAGTTTTTTTAATACATGTGTGTGTCAATTTGTTTATTAGTCTTTTTAATTTTTTTTAATATTTCATGTGTTTATTTTAAAGAGAGAGACAGAGAAATGTACACATGAGAGATATACTAGAGCATTGCTCAGCTCTGGCTTATAGTGGTGCTGGGAACTGAACCTGGGACCTTTGATAATCTCAGACATGAAAATCTATTTGCATAACAATTATACTATCTCCAGAGTGAGATTATATTTAAGATATATTGAGTAACCAGTATAAAAGTTCTGAAGCTTGCCAATTTATTTTTTTGCTTTAGGATGGATCTGACCTATTCAAGCTTAGAGTACATGTTTTAACTTCTTTCTGTGTTTTTGGTTTTCTTGTCAGTTAACTTCAGGAAGTTCCTGCAAGTTATTTGAATCAGTATGTGTATCCCCTGGGGTGAGTCTGCTGTCTTGGTCTTGTTTTACACAACAGTTCGCTTGTCAAAGTCTTTGGCATTCTATTTAAAGCATTTCCACTCATGAAGAAATCAACAACAACCCAACACTTCCTACTGAATTTTGTGACATCCATTTTCTTGAATTATTTACAATGAGTTTTGAAGTTCTTTTAGTTGGCATTTGTCCAACTTTAGTGAGTAACCTGGATATCCTGATAAAAATCAGATTCTCATTTAATATGTCTGGGATCAAAACAACATAACAACAATAAATCTTAATAAATAAGATTTCCAGGGGGATGATACTAATGCTATTAGTCTATGAACCACACTTTGAAGAGAAAGACTCTCCATACTTGATTAAAAATAGCTCACCATTCCTTCTTTTTTTCTTTTTAAATATACTTATTTTTATTATTTATTTATTTATTTTCCCTTTTGTTGCCCTTGCTTTTTTTATTGTTGTTATTGATGTCGTCATTGTTGGATAGGACAGAGAGAAATGGAGAGAGGAGGGGAAGACAGAGATGGAGAGAGGAAGACAGGCACCTGCAGATCTTCATCACTGCCTGTGAAGTGACCACCTCTGCAGATGGGGGAGCCAGGGGCTCAAACCGGGATCCTTATGCAGGTCCTTGTACTTCGCGCCATGTGCGCTTAACCCGCTGCTCTACCACCTGACTTCCTTCACCATTCTTTCTTAACATATATCTATCTATAAAGTACAAGTTCAGTGTTTCTTAACTTCCTTTTAGTATAAGCAGGAATTAACCAGGAACATTAACATTTAGTATAACCAGGAATTAACCAGGAACATTAAAAAGGAACATTTCTACCTATGGCCTCACTTTTAAGCTTAAAAATATTTCACTTTGATCATTTATTATGGAAGACTCTCAGAAAGGTCATACCCATTTTTATACACTTAAAAGGATATTCTAGTTATAATAACCTTTCTGATAATTGTGTGTTATCATCATGAACCTTTCTTACTTTACTTGCTGTAAAGGTACACACAACATTAACATGATGCTTTATGCCATTTGTCCATATTGACCAAAGACTAAGCTTTCTGTCTTTTATACATGCATGTGTATATCATTTTTACAATTTTTAAAATCTTCTTCCTCTGAGTTGCCTCTTCTTTACATAGAACATATCTGTCTGCACATTTGGAACTAGCTTTTTCATGTCTGTAGACGAGACACCACTAAATTATCCTACAGTCACAGGCAAATAAGAATAGTTAGGTCAAAATGCTAGATATTTTTATTTTTCAAGTTATTTATTTATTTTTTTCACAACTCATCACTAAAGGTCTGTGTCCCCACCCTCACCCCCATAGACAACCACTATAGTTTTCTTAGATACAGGTTGACATTTTGTTTTTTCAGTGTTCCTTCAATCTAAGTACTTATGACTTGAAATTGGTAATCAGGTTGAATATTTTTTTATTTTTTAAACTTTTTTTAAATTTTTAAATCTTTATTTATTGGATAGAGACAGCTAGAAATCAAGAAGGAAGTGGGTGATAGAGAAGGAGAGAGACAGAGAAACACCTACAGCACTGCTTCACCACTCACAAAGCTTTCCCCCTGCAGGTGGGGACCAGGGGCTCGAATCCAGATCCTTGTGCATTGTAACACGTGCACTCAAGCAGGTGCACCACCACCTGGTCCCTATCAGAATTTTAATAGTAGACTCAAATTGTTAATGAATTTTTAATAATGATTTGTTCTTTGCAATATTGCCTCCACAAAGCAATATATATATTCAGAGAACTGCTCAGCTCAGTTCTCTTTTATGGTAGTGCTGAGGATTGAACTTGAGACCTTGGTTCATCAGGCATTTTAAAAGTCTTTTTTTTTTTTGCATAAGCATTGTGTTTTCTTCATTTTAAAAAATCTAATAAACTATCCAATTATGAAAAAAAATAGAAATGGGAAGTGGAGGTAGAGATGGGGAGAAACAGACATCTGCAGCACTGCTTCACCACTCTTGAAGCTCTTCCCCTGCAGGTGAGAACAGGGGGCCTTGATTCCAGATCCTTGTGAATGGTGACATGTTCACTCTACCAGATGTGCCACTGCCTAGCCCCTACCCTTTGCCTTTTTAAATCTTATCAAGATGGCTATGATTGTTGTGGATGCATTCTATATCATCACAGATTCCATCATAGAAAGACTTCTTAGGATAAATCATGAAAATTATCAATCTTTTGTCCTTTTGCTTAAGATAGCATTAATCTGTAAATATGGAAAAATGGAGGCATTTCTAGGACTTAGTCTTCATAACCACCCATTCGGTAAAAAAAAAAATCTTTATTTTCAACCACACAGCCATTCTGACATTGGTAGATAAGAACATGTTTGGCAAGCAAAGGCAAATTTCAGATTTTCTGTGCTTTCCCCCTTATCTTTATAAACATTTAAAAAAAATGTTTACACTACAAAAATCTAAACAATTTCATTATTTGAAAAAAAGAGAAAAATCGAAAGGAAGAGAATGCAGGGCCATAGGGATAAAATGGGCAAAAATATAGATAGATAAATAGATGATAGATAGATAGATTACAGATAGATAGATAGATAGATAGATATAGAAATAATAACCTTGGTGGTTGGATGGTAGTGCAGTGGGTTAAGTGCACATGGTGCAAAGCACAAGAACCGGTGTAAGGATCCCGGTTTGAGCCCCTGGCTCCCCACCTGCAAGGAGGTCGCTTTACAAGAGGTGAAACAGGTCTGCAGTTGTCTGTCTTTCTCTCATCCTTTCTGTATTCCCATCCTCTTTTGATATCTCAACCACATCAATAACAACAATAATAATAACCACAACAACAATTTAACAAAAAACAACAAGGGCAACAAAAAAAGGGGGGGAGCCTTCAGGAGCAGTGCATGATGCAGGCAACGGGCCCCAGCAATAACCCTGGAGACAAAAAAAGAAGAGAAGAGAAGAGAAGAGAAGAGAGGAGAGGAGAGGAGAGGAGAGGAGAGGAGAGGAGAGGAGAGGAGAGGAGAGGAGAAGAGAAGAGAAGAAAAGAAAAGAAAAGAAAAGAAAAGAAAAGAAAAGAAAAGAAAAGAAAAGAAAAGAAAAGAAATAGTAGCCTTTGACTGGGTAGTGGCACACGTGGTTGAGTGCACACGTTACAATGCACATGGACCCAGATTAGAGCTCCCAGTCCCTATCTGCAATGGTGAAAGCTTTGAGTGATGAAGCAGTGCTGCAAGTGTCTCTTTGTCTCTCTTCCTTTCTATATCTCCCTTTCCTCTTGATTTCTGTCTCTGTCTAATAAATAACTAAAGATAATTAAGAAAAAGAAAATGAAATAATATCTCATATCTACTACCATGGGAGAAACACTGCAGTTTCCATTTGGGGAGATGGGGACACAGAACTCTGTTGGAGGAAATAGTGTGGAATTATTCCTGTTATCTTGTAATTTTTAAATATATTATTTATTTATTTATTATTGGATAGAGACAGAAATTGAGAGGGAGACAGAGAGATACCTACAGCCCTGGTTCACCATTCTCGAAGCTTCTCCCTGCAGGTGGGGACCAGGCGCTTGAACCTGTGTCCTTATGCACTGTAATGTGTGTGCTTACCCAGCTGCACCACCACCTTCCCCCTGTTATCTTGTATTTTTTAAACTAATTTTATTTTATGTGTTTTTTATTATTATCTTTATTTATTTATTGGATAGAGACAGCCAGAAATTGAGAGGGGAGGGTTGAATAGAGAGGAAGAGAGAAAGAAAGAGACACCTGTAGCCCTACTTCATCACTCATGAAGCTTTCCCCCTGCAGGTGGGGATGAGGGACTCGAACCTGGGTCCTTGCACACTGCAACATGCGTGCTCAACCAGGTGCACCACACTCGGCCCCTCGTAAACTAATTTTAAATCACTAATAAAAAATACATAAGTTTCCAAAGGGAAGAGAGAGAGGGAGAGAGACAGAGAGAGAGAGAGAAATTGATGAGCTACATTTTTTTCTTTGATCTGTGAAAGCATAGAAGATACAATTTTTTAATATTTATTTATTCTCTTTTGTTGCCCTTGTTTTATTGTTGTATGATTGTTGTTGTTGGATAGGACAGAGAGAAATGGAGAGAGGAGGGGAATACAGAGGGGGGAGAGAAAGATACCTACAGATCTGCTTCACTGCTTGTGAAGTGACCCCCCTACAGGTGGGGAGCCGGTGGCTCGAACCAGGTTCCTTACGCTGGTCCTTGCGCTTTGCGTCACATGCACTTCACCCCCTGCGGTACTGCCCAACTCCCGAGGATACAATTTTTATCACAACTACTTTGTTTCATGTCTGCCAACAAAGTTATTTTTGAGACAATGAAAAAAACTTCTTTCATGCCTGTAAAAATAGCTTATGAAAAAAAATCTGTGTTGTATGAAGACAGAGATATTTCTGTAAAAAGATCCATTAAAAATTTTAATTAACCACTCTTGGTCAAGGTGTAGTAGAAAGTTTGACATTAGTTAATTAAATGATAATAAAGTTATGTTATGTTCATAATGGCATCTGACTTGGCAAGACAAGGGCCCATGGAAGTGTAGAAAGAATGCTTAGCCATGAACATAACATAAAAATAAATGTTAGAATAGTGGAGAGGAAGTGTTGGGGGGTTACTCACAGCAAACTCTAGTGTACTTCTGCTTTCAGGTATATATTTTGCACTAGTTTATGGATACGTTTGAACATATGCTCTGTATGTTAACTCTCTTTTCAGCCACCAGGTTCCAGATGCCATCAGGATGCTGGCCAGGCTTCCCTGGACTGAAGACCCCACCAATGTGTCCTGGAGCTCCACTTCCCCAGAGACCCACCCTACTAGGGAAAGAAAGGCAGACTGGGAATATGGACCCACCAGTCAACGTCCATGTTCAGCGGGGAAGCAATTACAGAAGCCAGACTTTCCACCCTCTGCAACCCACAATGACGCTGGGTCCATGCTCCCAGAGAGATAGAGAATGGGAAAGCTATCAGGGGAGGGGATGGGATATGGAGATTAGGTGGTGGGAATTGTGTGGAGTTGTACCCCTCCTACCCTATGGTTTTGTTAATTTATCCTTTCTTAAATAAAAAATAAATTAAAAAATAAAATAAATGTTAGATTTTGCTATTTCTGGAGAAAAAAATTAATTGAAACACTTCAGTATTATTTTCTGGAACTAAATAAACCAGAAGGGATTTAGTTTAGTTGACTTCAGCTTAAGATAGTGACTTCTGACATTTTAAATCAATATATATTATATTCATAAAGTTAAGAGTTTTTTTTGTTGTTGTTCATTTGCTTGTTTTTGTTTTTGCTTTCAACCAAAATGTTAGATTAGATTTTTTTTTTTCTTTTTTTGTCTCGAGGATTGCTGCTTGGGCTCTATGCCAGCACTATGAATCTACTGCTCCTGATGACCATGTTTTCGATTTTATTGGATAGGACAGAGAAATTGAGAGAGGTGGGGGGTGGATAAAATGGGTGACACAAAGATAGACCATCTGAAGACCTGCTTCACTACTTGTGAAGCCTCCCCCCTGCAGATCAGGAGCCAAGGTCTCAAACTGGGATCCTTGCACTACTCCTTGCATTTACTACTAAGAGCTCTTAAGGGTGCACTACCACCCACCCCCAACCCCCTCCCCTCACCCCAGATATCTATTTTTTTTAACCCAGGCAAATTTTCAGAGGGGAAACGACATACCACAAGAGGTCACTGTAATCCTAACAGACAGATAAAAGTAATCAGTGTTTTCATTTCAACACCTAAAGAAGTTAGAAAGGTGACAGAGACCTACCCTACTAGGGAAAGAGAGAGGCAGACTGGGAGTATGGACCAACCAGTCAACATCCACGTTCAGCGGGGAAGCAATTACAGAAGCCAGACCTTCCACCTTCTGCAACCCACAAAGACCCTGGGTCCATGCTCCCAGAGGGATAGAGAGTGGGAAAGCTATCAGGGGAGGGGATGGGATATGGAGATTGGGTGGTGGGAATTGTGTGGAGTTGTACCCCTCCTACCCTATGGATTTGTTAATTTATCCTTTCTTAAATAAATAATAAATTAAAAAAAAAAGGTGACAGACAGTCCTCACAGTAGGTACAAGGCAGTAGATGATGTTATGGCCTTATCTTTCCAAACCTGTCTCTACCTATACAAAGAGCTTTTGGCATTCAATGGATATTGGCAGGAAAGAGAATTTGAATCTTTTGTTCTTTCAAAAGGCTCATCTTCATTTCTATGACACAATTCCATCTAGCCTAGTTCTCATTCAGCTTGAAGTAGAATGATGCCTTTGACACAATGGAAATGCTTGCTCTGGGGAAGCCAGCCAGTAAAAGCTCTGTAGCCCATTCTACGATGTCTCTGAAAGATGTCACACCTGACAGGATGAACACACAATAGTGAGAAAAGCATGGCTTAGGCTATCAAAAGAAAGGAAGAAGGAGGAGGAGGAGGAGGAGGAGGAGGAGGAGGAGGAGGAGGAGGTGGAGAAGAAGAAGAAGAAGAAGAAGAAGAAGAAGAAGAAGAAGAAGAAGAAGAAGAAGAAGAAGAAGAAGAAGAAATAGTGACATATTCAAGACTCAAATTATAAAAAAATTTCCCATCCGTACTAATTTTCCTGTTGAAGTCTTCTGATTCACAATCAAAATACAGCAACCACAACAATCAACTCTAATTTAAAAAAAATCTGTGAATATGGTCTTTCCCAGAATAACTTGATTTACATATTAATTTTTTAAAATAGTTTTTATTATATTCACTTATTTATTGGGTAGACAGCCAGAAATGGAGAGAGAAGAGGGAAACAGAGAGAGACAAAGAGACAGAGAGACACCTGCAGCACTGCTTCACCACTCATGAAGCTCTTCCCTGCCGGGTTAGCTTTGCGGGTTTTTCTTCCTGGGCACGTGCTCTCTGGGTTGGAGAGAACTCGACCAGAGCCAACCTGGGCTGCTGCTTACTCAGTGACACGAGAGAGGAATCAGGAACTCCTGGCTGAGCAGAAATGCAATTCAATGCCTTTATTGATCAGAGACAATGCCTTTATATCTTAGAAACCAGAGGTGGCAAATCAGAAAAGGAAATGGCTAGGAGAGGGGGTGGAGAAAAGAGCGAGAAGGTAGAAAGCTTCTATGCAGCTGTTGTGAAGGTTCTAACCAGTAGGATTAAACAATACCCTGCAGGCAGGGCAGGTCTCAGGCAAAACAATGATTATGTAAATAGACCACAGCATCAAGCAATGCAACATGGAGCAGGGGTAGGTGGCATAGTGCCCAGCACTTCCCCATCAAGTGGGCCTGGGGGCTCGAACCTGGATCCTGTAACATATGCACTTAACCTGTTGCACCACCACCCATCCCCTACATATTAATATTTTAAAATATTTTTATTTATTATTGAATACAGACAGAAAAAAATTAAGAGGGGAGGAAGAGATAGAGAGGGAGAGAGACAGAGAGACACCTGAAGCCCTGCTTCACCACTTGAAAAACTTTCCCTCTGCAGGTGGGGACCAGAGGCTTGAGCCCAGGTCCTTGTGCACTGTAATGTGTGCACTTAACCAGGTGTGCCACTGCCTGGCCCCTTTGAAATATTTTTATTTATTTATTATTGGATATAGAGACAGAGAGAAATTTAGAGGGGAGGGGGAAATAGAGAGGGAGAGAGACAAAGAGATACTTGTAGACCTGCTTCACCACTCATGAAGCTTTCCCCCGCAGGTAGCGAGTAGGGGCTTGAAGTTGGGTCCTTGAGTATTGTACTATGTGCACTTAACTAGGTGCCTCACTACCTGGCCTCTGCACATTATTTTTTGTATGGAGGTTCATGGCATTGTTAAAAATTAGCTGGATTAGGGCAGATAGTAACCCAAACATTAGGAAAGTATGTAAATACCATTAACTGTTTACCCCATCAATCTGACCAAGGGTCCATATATATTACTATTTCACACAGGAGCCTGTGTGAACTTCAAGTTCCTGTCAGTCTGAGCTAGTACTCAAGGTCCTTTTGACCCACCCACCCTCCTTGGCCTTGGCCTGTTCCTCATTTTGAGTACCATTAACTGTTTACCCCCACACAATTGTATTGTGGCACAATTGGTTGAGCGCACATGTTACAATGAGCAAGAATCTGGACTCGAGCCCCCAGTCCTGAAGGAGGAAAACTTTTTAAAATTAATTAATTAATTAATTTTTATTTTATTTGTAAAAAGGAAACACTGACAAAACCATAGGATAAGAAGGGTACAGACCTGCAGGGGAGTCGCATCATAGCCAGTGAGGCAGGTCTGCAGGTGTCTATCTTTCTCTCCCCCTCTCTGTCTTCCCCTCCTCTCTCCATTTCTCTCTGTCCTAACAACAATGACACTAATGACTACAACAACAATGAAAAACAACAAGGGCAACAAAAGGGAAAATAAATAAAAATAAAAAGAGGGGTACAACTCCACGCAATTCCTACCACCAGAACTCTGTATCCCATCCCCTCCCTTGATAGCAAAACTTTTAAAGTGGTGAAGCACGGCTGCAGGTGTCTCTCTGTCTCCCCCACTCTCTTGTGTACTGGTTGTCTCTATCCAGTAAATAAAGATAAGTTAGAAAATAAAAAAATAAGGATACAGGTTCAATTTCCCATCTGTAGTGGTGAAGCAGTGCTGAGGTTGCCTCTCTCTATCTCCCAGTTCCTATCAATTTCTCTCTCTATGTCCCAGTCCAACAAACAAATATGTAAATAAAGGAACAAGTAAATTTTTAGAAAAAGGATAAGTGTAACCCATCTGGCCATTTACTTACACTTAAAGAGTAATTAGGTGAAGAAGTGGGTATGCAAAGAGGTCTGGGTTTTGCTCAACCTAACAATCATCGCCAACTCCATCATGTTGACACTTTCTGTACATTATCTGTGTGCTGACCACTGAGATTCACAGCCTTTCCCCCTTGTTATTCTTTTAATAATACTACCTGCTATTTTTATCAATACTGATTAATGTAGAAACCAATTAGTTAACATAGTTGTATACTGGCACGGAACTAATATTAAGTTCTGGGCCAGGGTGGGAGGGACGCCTTGAGAGGGAACTTTCTTATTTTTGGTTGTTACTGGGGCTTCCCAGTTAAAAGTAACCTTCCCCCCAGGTTACTTTTTCAGAGACCCGGAGATGGAGGAGAGAAAGAAAGATAGGACAGCATCGAAGTTTCTTCTGGCATGGTGGGGGCCTGACTTGAAACTGGGACATAAACATAGGAAACAAGTACCTTTCTAGATGAGCCATCTCACTGGCCATCAGTGTACAGAAGGAATTGTCTAATCACGCTCCACGTTGATAGTGATATGCTTACTAAAGACAGAGCTTGGGACTTACCAACGTACTGACTCGATAGAAACAAAGCAGATGTCCAATAAAACAGGACTAGAAAAAACTTAATCATACCATAGATTCATAAGCAAAATGCGATGAGGTAGTGAGAGAGCAAACTAGAGTTTCAGAGATCAACATGAAAAATTAATCTCAATGTTGAACAAAGAATATATAATATACTACTTCCATATTTTGTTTTCTTTTGAGGGAATAATAGTTTACAGTGGACAGTAAAATACAGTAGTAGGTACACGTGCAACATTTTTCAGTTTTTCACATAACACTCTAACCCCCCCTTCAGGTCCTCCTCCACCATCATATCCCAGGACCTTAACACTCCCCACCACCACCCAGAGTTCCTTACTTTGATGCAATATACCATTTCATTAAAGTTTCAATCACACAAAACAATACCATACACCAATAAATAGAGATATGTAGTAAAAGTGTTAGTCTGTGTAGACTGATAAACAACAAATTCAGGAGAGCAAAGATAAAAAGACCAGGAAGGAACACAAAGAAGGGAGTCTAAAAGAAGACTTGAGTGAATCTGTGTAATAGTGCAGCAAGAAACTCCAGGAAGAATCTGCATGGCTGATTCCAGGGCTCATGAGCTCAGGGGTGACTTTCCTAGAGGGTCTCACTGCAGACTGACTTCCATCCAATGTCAGAAGTCGGCTCATTTCATGTTTAAAGTTGTTTCAGGGAGGAAAGTAACTCCTGACTTCCTTTCTTTCTGGATTCAAATATAAATCTTACTTCATTCTGAAAAAAGAAGTGACAAAAGAAAATTTTCAAAAAGAAGAGATGAGGAAAAGAATCTCTGAAATTAATAGAGTGGTTGTAATATGGTACAAGAAGCAAAGGACTCTGGGGGAAGAAGATGAACACATGGAGAAGATGTTAGGGTCTTTGGTGCATGGGGGAAAGGGGAAAAAGGACCTAAGTTTGGGAGGTGGAGGGTGAGTGTTCTGCAAACACCTATCATGGGGAGATGAGAGTCATGTACTAATAACTGTACTATAGCCTCTTAGCCTCCTCCTAAAGTCAAAATTAATCTGCAACATTAGGCACACTAAATTTTCAGTTCTGAAATGTTTGTGTATCATATTTTCTTCTGCCTGCTTAAACATTTGTTATAATTTCAAAAAGTCAATTATGGAAGAAAGACAAGAATATTTAAAAAATTCTGGGGGAGTTGGGCGGTAGCGCAGTGGGTTAAGGCATAAGGATCCTGGTTTGAGCCCCCGGCTCCCCATCTGCAGGGGAGTCACTTCACAGTTGGTGAAGCAGGTCTGCAGGTGTCTATCTTTCTCTCCTCCTCTCTGTCTTCCCCTTCTCTCTCTATTTCTCTCTGTCCTATCCAGCATTGACGACATCAACAACAATAACTACAACAACAATAAAAACAACAAGGGCAACAAAAAGGAAATAAATATTTGTTTTAAAAAAGGGGCAGGGGTAGATAGCATAATGGTTATGCAAAGAGATTTTTATGGCTGAGGTTCCAAAAGTCCCAGGTTCAATCCCCTGCACCACCAAAAGCTAGAGCTGATCAGTGTTCTGGTAAAAAAAAAAAAAAAAAAAAAAAAAAAAAAATCTGGCATTATAAAATTCAAAGCTATTTCTAGTACATTTTAAAAAGAATTTGGGGAATTATTCTACAATTCACACTGTGCAACATTGTTATTGTAGTCAATGTAGCTTCAACCACTGATTTGTCTTCTTTTCAATGTGCTTAGGATTCTGGTTGATTCATGTCAAGAGATGACAAAAGTTCATCAAGGAATAGACTGTTAAGTCCTAACATTTAGAATCATTATACTCCAAATTCCAAGATTTAGCTTCAGAAACAAAAATAAGTACATTACTAAGCACACAGTTTTGGATAATGCTCTTAGTTTGTCCAAGGGCTAGTAATAGGAAGTCTGAGTTAAGCTATCATATCTTATTATCCAAGTGAATAAATCTCACTTTTACATCTCCAAGGCTTATTCTTTCTTTGGGTCAGTGGAAAGGAATGAAATTCAGATGTCATAATCTGAACATTATAATTCTCTTGAAATTTTTTTTGTTGTTATCTTTATTTATTTATTAAATAGAGACAGCCAGAAATTGAGAAAGAAGGGAGTGGTAGAGAGGGAGAGAGACAGAGAGATATCTGCAACACTGCTTCACCACTTACAAAGCTTTCTTCCTGCAAGTGGGGGACTGGGGACTTGAAGCCAGGTCCTTGTGTACTGTAACATGTGCACTCAACCAGGTGCACTACTACCTGGCCCTTGAACATTCTAATTCTCATCCTTTTCAATGAGTACTTGCATTTCTTACATTACTCCCTCTCAAATGCTGTCATCTTCCTTGATTTTTATCTCCTTATATCATCAAACTATCTTCATCTCTATATATTTCCTGTATGAAATAAAATCATACTATTATTGTCCTTGAAGAGAAAATATCCATAAAAATGTCTTCATTAGAGAAGTCTCTCTGTATGTAAGACCCATATCTATTGTATTTTTAAAATTAACTGAGCTGTAAATATGTTCACCTTAATTTTGTCTGAAACTTATGAATGAATTTTTATTTTTTTAATTTTTTTATTTATTTAAAAAAGGAGACATTAACAAAACCATTGGATAAGAGTGATATAACTCCACACAATTCCCACCACCAGATCTCCTTATCCCATCCCCTCCCCTGATAGCTTTCCTATTCTTTAACCCTCTGGGAGTATTGACCCAAGGTTATTGTGGGATGGAGAAGGTAGAAGGTCTGGCTTCTGTAATTGCTTCCCTATTGAACATGGGCATTGACTGGTCAATCCATACTCCCAGTCTGCCTCTCTCTTCCCCTAGTAGGGTGGGGCTCTGGGGAAGCGGAGCTCCAGGATATATTGGAGGGGTTGTCTGTCCAGGGAAGTCTGGTCAGCATCATGCTAACATCTGGAACCTGGTGACTGAAAAGAGAGTTAACATACAAAGCAAAACAAATTGTTGACCAGTCATGGACCTAAAGGCTGGAATAGTGTATATGAAGTGTTGGGGGAATCCTCCATTTTGTACATAGCTAGTAGGCATATTTTAGTTATATTTCAAAGGGCCTGTAGCTATACTAGTCTTTTTTTTTTCTCTGAGCCTGAAATCTGATATGCAGGTGGATCCAAGTTATCCTGGGGAGGTGATGTCATGTCTGGAAAAGGGACAGAAAGCTGGATCAGGGAAGAGAATAGCTCCCTAATATAGGAAAGGAATATAAATATTGTTGACTTTAAACCCCGTCAATTTGATTTGCTCTGGGGCCCATACTTAAGAATGATTTTATGGAATCCTTCCAAAGAACCTCTTTCAAGGGCTGAGTAATGACACACCCGGTAGAGGGCATACATTACCATGCACAAGGGTCAAGGTTCAAGCCCCTTGTCTTCACCTGCAGTAGGGAAATTTCACAAGCAGTGAAGCAATGTCTCTCTCTTTCTTTCCCTCTCTATTTCTTCCTCCTTTTATTTAATAAGACCAAGTCTTATTAAATAAAGTAAAAAAATTAAAAGGTAGTGGTGGGAGAATAACTGCTAGGAGTGGTGGATGCTTCATGCAGACACCAGGACCCTGCGATAACCCTGGTGGCAATAACAAAACAAACAAACAACAACAACAATTTAGGTCTTTTCTTTATAGGTCTCCTATAAAAAATACAAATTTGTATTATAGAAATTTCAGTAGGCACAAATAAAGATAGTAACAGCACACTACCATGTACCCATCTTCAGATTTCAACAATTATCAACATTCTGTTAACTTTGTCTTGATAATTTATGGTATTATGCATGTTATTTCCTTTTCTCTTGATAATTTTCTAGTTGGTGGGTCCTTCATAAGTCTCCCCTGCTATGTAAGCTCTCAGTTTCCCCTTGATGTCAATCACTCCCTTAATCAATCTCTCCTCTAATTTTTTTTTTTTTTTGCCTCCAGGGTTATTGCTAGGGCTCAGTGCCTGAACCATGAATCCACTGCTCCTAAAGGCCATTTTTTCCCCTTTTCTCTGCCCTTGTTGTTGTAGCCTTGTTGTGGTTATTATTGTTGTTGTTGTTGTTGAGGTTGTTCGTTGTTGGAAAGGACAGAGAGAAATGGAGAGGAGAGGGGAAGACAGAGAGGGGGAGAGAAAGATAGACACCTGCAGACCTGCTTCACTGCCTGTGAAGCCACTCCCCCGTAGGTGGGGAGCCTGAGGCTCTAACCTGGATCCTTAAGCAGGTCTTTGCGCTTTGAGCCACGTGTGCTTAACCCGCTGCACTACTGCCCGACCTCTTCTCCCTCTAGTTTTTTATTGATCAACTTCTTTGTTCATGTGTCATACTCCAGTATCTCTCTGAGAAACGTCAAAATGTGAACACATTATCTGTCACACTCTCCTCAGCTCAGCCTTATTTCAGTAAGCCAGGAAGTAATGTATCCATTCAATGATTCATGCCAGAAACAGAGGTATTATTCTTGATAATCCTTTCTCCCACAATAAAATATCTCTAAGTCTCCTCAGCACTCTCTGAATGTGTCTTCTTCCTATCTCCATTGTCAACACAATGAGCAGTCCTGTCAAATGAAATATAATGTAATCCACACATGCAAGTCATACACATAGTTCCAAATTTTCTAGTAGCCACATTAATAAAAAAGTAAAATATATACATATATATGTTAAGTTATATTTAATACAATATATAACTGAATTCAATATCAAAATTGGAAGTGATTAGCTTAAATGTTGCTTACACAAATATTCTTCAGGGCTAGGCAGTGACATATGTGGTTAAGTGCACATATCACAGTGTGCAAGGACCAGGGTTCAAGCCCCTGGTTCCCACCTGCAGGGTGAAAGCTTCAGGAGTGGTGGAGCAGGACTGTAGGTGTCTCTCTGTCTCTTTCCCTTTCTATCTCTATCTCTCCTCAATTTTTTTTCAATCTTTATTTATTTATTGGATAGAGACAGCCAGAAGTCGAGAGGGAGACACAGAGAGACACCTGCAGCACTGCTTCACCACCCGCAAAGTGTTCCCCCTGCAGGTGGGGACCAGAGACTCCAACTTGGGTCCTTGCACATTGTAACATGTGTGCTTAACCAAGTGCACCACCACTCATCCCCTCCATTTTTGTTTCTATACAATAATAAATAAGTAAATAATAATTTAAAAATCCTCCTCAGTTACATTTCCTTTTCTTTTCTTTTTTTTTTTTCCAATCACATGGCCTTACTGAGGGCAGCAGCTCTAGTCCATGGAAGAAATTATTGTGCCATTATTTGTTAATGTAGATTTCCTCCACCTAGTCCTGTTCATTACCCTTGTTTTTCTATATATCCTTACACTAAGAACAGCATTATGAAAAAAAAAATATATATATATAGCAGAAACTCAAGTAATACTAGTTTGCTCAGTGTTATTTTTTATAACATTAAAAAGCAAAAAAAAAATCCCATGAACATTAGATAAAGCAACCTTAATAAAAAAAATATGCCTTAGTTATATCCTGTTTCACTTAAAATTATACACTTTCCAAGAGCATATCAATGACATTAAATGGGGTCTTACTGCATATGTTGATTGTATAAATTTGATCCTCTTAGGATTACTTCCATAAGAAAAAATGAAAGTGACCAAGATGGGCTGAGACCAATCAGGATTTATACCTCTGGGCCATGAAAAGGACTCCTTCCCTTCAGAACAAAGTTTCCCCATCTTTGAACAAAATTAATGATCTGTTAACAAGAAAACAAGGGGAGAAGGGGCTATTGAGTAGATCACTAACATTGTCTACCAATTCATCACCATGATTGACTGTTTCTCTACTCTGACTTACACCAGCCCTTGGCCAAATGAGAAAGAGCCATCTGGAGATAAATTTGTAGATGGAGGAACTTGGACTTGTTTTGTTTTAAACTATAAAAATAAAGGTGGGAGGAACAGAAAAACACTGTATTAGTCAGAGTTCTCCACAGAAATAGGGCCAATAGGATACACATAGATGTATTTAGAAGAGGATATTTATTGTAAGAATGGGTTTCCATGGTCATGGATATTGAGCAATTCCAGGGTCCATGACTGGAGCAGTACTGCAGATTGGAGCAGTACTCCTCTTCCTTTCTCAAAGAACAAGAAAAGAAAAATGGTTGCCAAGAGCAATGGACTGCTGCAAGCACTGAGCTCTAGTGAAAGATAACACTGGTGGCAAAAAGAAAAGAAGCAAAGAGAAAGAAAAAAGGGAAAATAGAATATGGTGCTCTCTGCTGTTTCAGATTCAAATAGTCTAGGACAGGAGAGGATCTGCATATCTAAAAGGGTTCCAGCTGTTGCTGCATGGGATTAGGATGAGAAATACTCTCTGTCAAGTATCTACTTCAGAAGAACTTCCTAAGAAGTGTCAGGCTCTGGTCCTCTACCTCTGTTCCATGTGTCCACATCCTAAAAGGAATAAATGACAAAAGGAATTGACATTGGATTTGAAATGAATTGAGCTATGCACAATCATCCTTTGGAGAGCCTTTCTGAAAGCAAGCCGAAGGAGATATTTCTGTGGAGATAAATTAAAGGCACCATTTTAGGTCAGCAAATCTCTGGAAGCAATGGGTAAAATACTGGTCAAGGCATCAGACAGAAGACATCCTTATGCATTTTTACTAGAGAAAGAAATAGTTGCATAACTCCAGAGGGCAATTCTGTAGTATGGAAGAAACTGAAAAATAGGTCCATTTTGAACTGTAAGCTATATTTCTAGAAACACACACAAATGCACAGGGACACAGTACAATATTTTGTATATAACTCTTGAACTTTACTGTATAAGAAATATTTTTTCATTTTCTTCTTTTTTTTATTGGGGGAGGAGAAATTAATGGTTTACAGCATATAAAGTTGTTGGTACATGTGTGAAATGAACCAGGGTTTATGAATGTGTTCATTGCATTGGACTTTTGGTCATAGTCCATACACGACTCGGCTGTCAGCTTCTAACTTGGCTATACTTCTGTTGATATTGCTATCATAAAACACACACACACACACACACACACACACACACACACACACACACACTTTTTTTACCCCTTGCATTATTATCCTGCCTCATGATATAAAGGCTGTCACTGTGTGAGCCTCAGTCTTTTGATGCCACTTGCAGATACTTGGTAGCACGCTGCTGTTTCTGTGTATGGTAAATTTCTCCCTAGAAGGCTAATCAACACACACCTACTTAAGCTTGTCTTGCTAATAGTAAAGATCAATGAAGCCCAACAGCCGGTTCTGAAATTACTCCAGACTGGCATTCAAAATCTTGCACTCCTTTTTTTTTTTTCCCTCCCCAATACTGGGGACAGGAAGGTAACCATTTTTAAAGGTGAAAATTTTGGTTTTCAAGACACACCCCAGATGTAAGCCACTCCTTAATCAGTGACTCAGTGATTAGAACTTTGCAACGTGCAAGTTTGTGTTAACTATATATAGCACTACTTTTCATGCATTGAAATGAACTGCTGAAGGTCAAAATAGATTTATATTTTCAAAACTGATAGCAGCTGTTTAGTCTTAATTCCCTGGCTAATTTGGGGGTGCTATGTACTTTACTTTGGACCCAAAGACAGGGATGACTTCACTGTTTAGATACAGAAGGAAATATCTGAAATCATTCCGTCAATGTTGCTCAGAATAGAATTCTTCAAAGCAAACTTTGATTGTGTAACTGTTCTGAACTAAACTTGGCTTACCAAGCCTCCAAATGTTATATAACCTCCGAGAAACCACAACAGTAGAAAAACAAAAAAAAAGAACTAAATAAAAGACAATAAGATTGAGGTGTTTCACCATGCATTTGAAAACACTGATATCTTACCAGAAGATGCAAAGATAGAGCATAATAGCTCCTGTCAACCAGATCTCAGACAAGTCAGAAAGACATTCCAATAACAGAGGCAGAGTTTGTTCAGGCAATTAATACAAAGTAGAGTCAGGTACCTTTTGGTTTTTCTTTCTCTTCCTTTTTAAAAAAATATATTCATAAAAAATTTTAAAAAAAGAATATTACTTCAAAATATATATATATATATATATATATATTCATCCCACCAATGTGTCCTGGAGCTCAGCTTCCCCAGAGACCCACCCTACTAGGGAAAGAGAGAGGCAGACTGGGAGTATGGACCGACCAGTCAACGCCCATGTTCAGCGGGGAAGCAATTACAGAAGCCAGACCTTCTACCTTCTGCAACCCACAATGACCCTGGGTCCATGTTCCCAGAGGGATGGAGAATGGGAAAGCTATCAGGGGAGGGGGTGGGATATGGAGATTGGGTGGTGGGAATTGTGTGGAGTTGTACCCCTCCTACTCTATGGTTTTGTTAATTAATCCTTTCTTAAATAATATATATATATATATATTCATTTAATTTAAATCAGTGAGATACAGCTAGAGATAGAGAGAGAGACAGGAA
Source organism: Erinaceus europaeus (assembly GCF_950295315.1). NCBI lineage: Eukaryota > Metazoa > Chordata > Mammalia > Eulipotyphla > Erinaceidae > Erinaceus > Erinaceus europaeus. The sequence goes on from NC_080175.1 coordinate 55,913,029, forward strand.
GAGAGAGAGAGAGAGAGAGAGAGAGCCCAGAGCATTGCTCAGCTCTGGTTTATGCTGGTGCTGGAGACAGAAGCTGAGACCTCAGAGCCTCAGGATGAGAGGTTTTTTTGACTATCCATTATTCTACCTCTCCAGCCCCTGATTTAAGCTTTCCTTTTTCACTTTTTTTTATGGGGGGGAGGATTAATGTTGGTACATATATGAAGTTTTTCAATTTTCTGCAAAAACACTCTCACCCCCAGCCTAGGTCCTCCTCCACCATCATGCACCCGGACCTGAAAGCCCTTGCCTCCCCACCCACAGAGTCCTTTACTTTGGTGCAATACACCAGACCCAGTCCTTTTTTTTTTTTTTTAACCAGGGTTATTGCTGGGATGCCGGCACTACAAATCTACCAATCTTAGTTGTCATTTTTCCTTTTTCCCATTTTATTCAACAGAACAAAGAAAAATTGAGAGAGGGAGGGGTATATAAAAAGGAGGAAAGAAAAAAAAGACATGTTCCACTGCTCATACTACCCCCCTACTCTACAGATGGTCCTTGTGCATAGTACTTGTGCACTTAACCGGGTTTACCATAGCCCAGCCCAAGTTTTTCTTTTTTTAGGAAGTTCCCCATGGTAGAGGTGATCTTCTGTATGTAGTGGAAGAGGGAAGGAAGTATATTCAAGAAGCAGAGACGTGTGTGTGTGTGTGTGTGTGTGTGTGTGTGTGTGTGTGTGTGTGTGTGTGTGTTAGTTAGGATATTCTAGGGGGAAAGAACATCTGATTTCCCTACTATATCCTATATCCTTAATGCTTGGAATAGTGCCTATATATAAGAAGCAATCATTATTTTTTTTTGTTGAATATACAAGAAAGTATTATTTTGGGCAAATGTATGAAACATACAGTATATTCACTTCAGGCACAGAAAATTCAGGGTTAACTGATGTGAGAGGTTAGAAAGTAAGGTAAACATTACAGATGCTATAACTGTGATTTCTAAGTGCTTAGGGGTTTTTCCTTACAACAAAAGGATACCACTACTACAATTTACATAGGACAGTGATACAGGTGAGTATGTAATGTGGCCCTGAATAGAGCTTTTCAAATCTCGGGATAAGGTTCATAGGTGAAGACCAGGTACCACACATGATAAAATGTACATTCAGTTATTCAGCCAAAAGGTGTTACCTGGACATTCCCTGAGTAACTTCCTCTCCACCACTCACACACAAGTAACACTGGGGAAAAAAAATGAAGAGGCCATATAGAATGGTAAATGAGATGGAGCATCTCACTTGGCCTGAAAGCCTGAACAACCTTTCAAATTCTGCTCCTCCAAAAGCCAAGTTGTTTAATGAGAAACCATGGTGATCCAAGTGGGTTTTCTTTTTTCAGGGGGCCGGGGGGCATAATCTCAGGGATCTTTCTCTGATTTTTCTCCAGAAACAAATTACATAATAGTCCCTTTATGTACACAGAGAACTGCAGTAAGCCTTCAGACAGTTCTGGACAAGGAGGAGGGGCCAGTCTCCATGGTCCAACTCAAAAGTCACCTGCAGAAGATACTCACCTTATTTCCAGAGGATCCTCTTCCCAAACTCTCCTCAGCTGCACTCTGGTGCTCCCCCAGTGTAATCTCTAGATTGTTCAACTAGTCAAGCTTCCGGCCAATGGTGGAAGCAAGATGCATAGCTCCATTTATTGCAAGGGTCCTTGGGCTCTTATTGTCAACTCCTAGCCTCTAATTCTCACCACTTGCTTTGACTCTCAGGTGAGTGGAATGGAAACATGTCAAATTTAGAACAACTGGCAAAGTCTTCACCATTCAAAGGTGGTTTTCAATAGAAATGAAATACCAACTGCATAAACCATCACAGTTTTTGTACTAGCTACATTTAAAAGGTGAAATGAAGTAACTGAAATTAATTGCATAGTAAACTTCATCTCCATATATCATTTATATATGGAATCACATTTGACGTGATTCCCTCAAGTTCCATCCAACATGAGGCAAAGGAGATGACTTTATTATTTTAACAACTGAATAGTATTCCATTGAGCAGTCAGTATTCCATATCAAAACCTTCTTAGCCAGTCATCTGTCATTGGGCAGATAGATTGTTTCCAGGTTGGGGCTATTATTATAAATTGTGCTGCTTTGAACTTAGTTGGAAATAGATCACTTCAGATAGGTGTTACTGTCTGTGGATATATTCCCAGGGAAGGAATTTTGGGTTATAGAATAGGTCCATTTCTAATATTCTAAGAAACCTCCAGACCCTTTCACAAGGGCTTTCTTAATATATTCTTACTTACTAATATATTCTTACTTACTAATCAAGTATTTAGAAACTCAGTTGTTTTGGAATACTTTCCCTAACTTGATTATTGCCTTACTTGAGTAACTTGCTAGTGTGATTTTCCTTTAAACTTTGTCTTACAGAGTTTTCAGAAATGATGAAATTTATTATCTTTCAAAACACACATCAAGCATTTCTTTAACAAAATTTACTCCACACCAAACTTTGTAGAAAGATAGGTCTAGTTTTAATGTCTGGTTAGCTGAACACAAGCTGACATACCCCATGTGTTCTTCCTCAAATGTATTCCTCTTCCTCCTTCTTCTCCTCTTTCTTCTACTTCTTTATTATTGCTACCAGAGTTATCACTGGAGCTCAATGCCAGTACAATGCATTCACTGCTCCTGGTGGCTATTTTTCATTTTTTATTTTTTTAATTAGATAGGACAGAAATTAAGGATATGGGGGAGATAGAGATGGAGAGAGAAAGATGCCTATAGACTTGTTTCACCACTTATGAAGCTTCCCCTTGCAAGTGGGGAGTGGAGGCTTAAATTCAGGTCTTTTGCATGGTAATGTGAACTCTCAGGTGGATACAACACCACCTGGCCCCCTAGATTTATTCCTTCTGACCAAGCAAGAAAGACTCAAGTAAAATGGCAGCCATTGTATATATATATATATATATATATATCCTCTTTTGATGTGGCAAGTTGTTTCCACAGAGACTTATATGAGGTCTTTATGTCTTATTTTTTGAGAGTAAGAACTGTGACCTAATCAGTATTCTATACATCAGCACAATAAATATGCCCAATAAATATTAAACAGGAAGAATTCTTGGAACCACTCTCTACCACACACTTCCAAGTTCATCTACTGTGCCCGCTCCCGGTGTAGAGCCATTTGGAATAGATGAGTGGCTGGACAGATTAATAGGTGAATTTATAGGGCAACTTGCTGCCAATATTTTTTTACCTGGAATTAAATCATATGTCTTGCTCTTCTCCTGTGAAGCACAAGGAGAACATTCTCATTTACATTAACAAAAAAGTTTGAGGTGGAATAAATACATACTAAGTTCCCTGTCTCTGAAAAAATCCAGTTGAATAAGTCTTTTTGTCTTGCAAAGTGCCAATCAACTCTTACTATTCCTAAAGAAAGGTATGGAGGCCTACTTCAGATGAGCAGGTGGGTACCCTCAATGTCCCTGAACTCTAGATGGTATCTGGACCATCTTGTTAACTCACTCTACATGACACCTGATGAAATTTAGGCTCTCTCTCTCATCCTCTCCCTCTCTCTCGCTCTCTCTCCCTTCTTACCTCCCTTCCTTCCTTTTTTTCTTTCCCTCTTTCTTGCCACCAGGGTTGTCACTGAGACTAGGTGCCAGCACTATGAAACCCTGGTGGCTTTCTCCCTATCCCCTTTATTTCTTTCTAATTTTTATTAGATAGGATAGAAATTGAGAAAGAAGAGGGAGAAAGGAAGAGAGAAAGAGAGACACCTGCAGACTTGTCTATTTTCTTTTGTTTACTGAATCAAAGAGCTCCAAGGAATCACCTCTACTTTCAACACTAGCATTTTTCAGACCTCACATTGAGTGGTATAGGCATTGTAAGTGAATAACTGATGAAAGAGGGTAACTTCCCATATTATCTAAGGAAATGGTAGGACTACAAAAGCTGAATAAGGGCAGGAGACCAGCACACTTTAATGATGCCCCTTTTAGTCACTAGCAGGCTAACCTATCCTCTGGGGCCCTAGCTAGTGAATCCTTGGATTCCCCTATAGACATAATGGGTCTAGACCTCTAACAGACTCCTCTCTTCACTATCACTGGCCACTTCCATCATGAATATCCTCATAAACCCTCTTGTGGGCTTCTCCAGGACCTTCTCCAAGCCCTCACTATAGAATAGCAATGGTAAGGACTGCTCCACTCTCTGAAGGGAGGGTGGGTTAATCTACTCTGCCAGCAGAAGAAAACTGATCCTGAAATGAGTAAAGCTTAGAATGTTCCCAGCTGTGACCATGGACAGTGAACTCAGACTGACAGGGATGCAAAGGTTATACAGATTCCTCTGCTAAATATGAATTTATATAGATTCTATGTCAGATTGATGGGGTTAGCAATTAATGGTATTTATATACTTTCCTTGTGTTTGAAAGCTATTCTCTGTCCTAATACAGCTTTCTAGCCCTAGTCTCAATTCTGACACCATCTTCACCTGAATTTTAATTACCAGACTCAGGCAAAAATTACTAAAGTCATGAGCCCCTTGAAACATACCTAAAACAGACTTCCTTGTTTCCTCCCACATGAAGACCCCTAATTTCATCTGTTCCAGTCTTATCTTCGAGTTCCTGTTTATTAAACAATTTGTCCTGCTTTATTTATTCTCACCTTTCAGCCACCAAGCTACAGACACTATCATGTTGCCACCCTGACTTCCCTGGACAGATAAGCTTACCAATGTGTCCTGGAGCCTCACTTCTCCAGAGCCCTCCCCCAGTAGGGAATAAAATTTTCAGTTTTAATTTACAATTACCCATGTCTTTGCATGAGTTATTTAGACAAATCCAAGTAATTGGATGCAATGAAAGTACATTTATTTTCAATGAGTTCCTTAAGCTATTTTATCACCCCACTATAATAGGAAAGAGAGAGCCAATAACGATTCAGCTAGTTCTTTTTTTTGTTTTGTTTTTGTTTTTTTATTGTCTTTATTTATTGGATAGAGACAGCCAGAAATCGAGAGGGAAGGAGGTGATAGAGAGGGAGAGAGACAGAGAGATACCTGCAGCCCTGCTTCACCACTCACAAAGCTTTCCCCCTGCAGGTGGGGACCGGGGGCTCAAACCCGGGTCCTTGAGCATTGTAGTATGTGTGCTCAACCAGGTGCGCCACCACCCGGCCCCAGCTAGTTCTTAAAGACATCATCATCCTACATTTAAAACGTATGAATTCCTTACCCAATGATCCTGCAATTCCTCTCCTGGGGATATATCCTAAGGAACCCAACACACCCATCCAAAAATATCTGTGTACACATCTGTTCTTGGCAGCACAATTTGTAATAGCCAAAACCTGGAAGCAACCCAGGTGTCCTACAACAGATGAGTGGCTGAGCAATTTGTGGTATATATACACAATGGGATACTACTCAACTATAAAAAAATGGTGACTTCATCATTTTCAGCTGATCTTGGATGGACCTTGAAAAATTCATGTTAAGTGAAATAAGTCAGAAACAGAAGGATGAATATGGGATGATCTCACTCTCAGGCAGAAGTTGAAAAACAAGATCAGAAAAGAAAATACAAGTAGAACCTGAACTGGAGTTGGCGTATTGCACCAAAGTAAAAGACTCTGGGGTAGGTGGGTGGGCATAATACAGATCCAAGAAGGATGGCAGAGTACCTAGTGGTGGTTGTATTGTTATATGGAAAACTGGGGAATGTTATGCATGTACAAACTATTGTATTAGCTATTGAATGTAAAACATTAATTTCCCACAATGAAATTTTAAAAAATAATAAAATGTATGAATAGGAATAGAAGATGTAGTATTTGTGAAGTATTTAATGTCAGATTCATGGAAGTCTAGGACACATGTACCATAGGGCTCCACACCTTATTGGATGCCATGTTGCAGTATAAGTCAGTCTGTTGAATTCCCAAGTAGGATTTGTTCAGGTAACTTTAGTGGAAAATGGGACCCAAATATCTCATCTCTCTCAAAAAATAAATCCTTTTAAAATATATATATTTAAAATTTAATTATTATTTTTATTAGATATGACAGAGAAAAGTAGAGAGGGGAGTGGAAGACAAAGAGAAAGACACCTACAGAACTATTTGACCTCATGTGAAGCTTCCCCTTATGCCCTGCAGATGGGGAGTAGGGGCTCAAACGTGGTCCTCATGCATGATAGCATATGAGCTCCCATCACCTAGTCCCTCCTTCTGTAAATCTTATAGTCGAGTTTAACTGTTGTTCAATAGGGATGTAATATTTTCTTTTCTTTTTTTCCCCTTAATTTGAAAGAGTAATGAGTGGGGGAACTTAGTGAGTAAACCTTGCTTATTTCCTTAACTGGATCATGAATGTGACAGTCTATTACTAAACCAGTAGTAGGTGAAAGCAATAGGAACGTTACCTTTGTTTACTTAATAAATCATGGTGATGGACTTCTTGATGTCAGACCATAAAATGCCATGGATTTTGAAATATCAAAATCTAAGAAATAAAGAAGATGACATGATTGGAATAAACTTAAATTCTAAGTACTTATACCTAAACAAAACACATAAAAATATATCCCTGCTATCTCAGAAAATGTATCCAAGACATGAAACATAAAGACATAAATGTGTTTGGCAAAGTCTGTCACTACCTGATAGGGTGGAGGGTTTGCTCAAGATGGGGGCGCAGAGGCAAATGGAAACATCTCTTCCTCAAAGACATCCTGGGAGGGGAGAGGATGAGACAAGAGACAGGAGTGGTAGATTAGTTTAAAAAAAAGTTGGCTGCTACTGGTTGCTTATTAATTTTTATGTGCTAACAGAGACAGAGCAATTACAGTATGATCCTTTGACTAGTAAGGTAAAAGTTGGGGGCATTTCCACTCATTAAACATTAGGAACTATGTGCTGAACTTGATAGAGGTCCACAAATGTGATACTTATTACAGATGCTTGCCTTCTCTAGGGAACTACTTGAAAGAGGGTAACAAGAATTGGGAGGAAAGAGATGTACAGAATTATAATAACAAGTGCAGAGGAGAGGCCTTGACAATATCAACATACCAGATAAAATCAAAATCTACTACAGATACCATTAGCGAGACAGAGGAGCCATAGTATAGGCCATAGTTCAAAGTTTAAATCATTACTCATGAGACAACCAGTATCAAAAATACATAAAACAAAAACCCTTTGGAATGACAGAGATAATTTGATCAAGTGAAACTGGCTGCATGAAAAACAGAATCAGCAGACTCCTCATCAAATATTTATAGGCACACATATATATTTAAAGTGTTTTGTCTGCTGCTGTAGGAAACTCTGCATTCTTTTCTTATGTGATCAGGGCATTCATAACTGGGAGTCACAGACTACATGACTCACAGAAACCATGGAGACCATGCTCTCCACTGAATCTAATCAAATCGGGAATCAACAGCACAGAGTCCATAACTAAAACCATTCTTCTTAATAGTCCCACCAAATGACTATTAAGGATGAATTAATTAATTGAACAAATACTTGCAAATTGATGGAATAAGGGTCCTGATCCCTTTTAGATCAATAACAACAGCCCCAAATCAAACAATTAAGAATTCACGTTAACAGGGACTCAGAGGTTACACAGGCTTCTGTGTGAAATAGGAATTTATATGGGCCCTTGGTCAGATCAATGGGGTAAACAGTCAATCATGTTTATATATATTTTCCTCATGTTTGGGAGTTACTCTCTGCCCTAATCAGCTTTCTAGCCCTATTCTCAACTTTGATACCATTTCCCCCAGATAATATTTTTAGTCCACCTGCATGTCAGTTATTAGGTTCAAGCAAAAATTATTAAAGTCATAGCCCCCATAGAACATACCTTAAATTTCTTACCTTTGTCTCACACGAAGACTCCTAGTTTCATCTGCTCTATTCCTACCTTTGGATTCCTGTTTATTAAACAATTTGTCTTGTTTTATATCTTACTTCCTTTCACCCACCAAGTTGCAGACACTACCATGACATCATCCTGACTTCCCTGGGCAGATGACCTCACCAGTATGTCCTAGAACCTCACTTCTACAGAGCACTACCCCACTAGGGAAATATAGAAATAGCTTGGAGGTATGGATCGACCTGCCAACCTCCATGTCCAGCCTAGAAACAATTACAGAAGCCAGAACTCCTACCTTCTATACTCCATTAAGATCTTTGGTCCATACTCCCAGAGTGATAAAGAATAGGGAAACTCCCACTGGGGGGATGGGACACAGAACTCTGGTGGTAGGAACTGTGTGGAATTGTACCCTTTATCTTACAATCTTGATAATCATTATTAAATCATTAATAAATTTTTAAAGAGTTCAAAATAGTTAAAGAAAAAAATGCCTAAGTTGCATTATTTTAAGAGTAGAGCTATTTTAGGCTCTGGCTTGTCTGGTATCTTTAAGGTCATATGCAGAAACCATAGGAAAGCTGGGCAAGGGTCTGGTCTATTTTTGACAACTTCCTGTCTCAGGCAGGATCCTGAGTCAGGTCACACTGGTCCTGTGGGAACCTCGGGGCTGATTCCCAGCCAAGAATGCAGAAGAGGGTTCTCATTCCAGTGTGGGGACTCTTAGACCACCATCTTGTTGCAAGGGCATAAGACTGAGGTGTCTACCCCATTATGTCTGGCTCACACCAGAATACTAGAGGAAGCTTGAGACTGCATGGCTCTGAAACAGAGTAAACAGGTGTTGAGCTAGCTTCACGGGAGAGAGAGATATGACTCAGGAACCAAGGTCGTGTGGTAGCAATATAAATCTTTATTCATGCAGGAGCCCCAAAGTCAGGGTGTGGGCACCTGGTTAAAACCATGTGGAGCCAAAAACCACAATGGCCAGAATCCGCTTCCCCCTGCAAGCCTCCCCTACCCCCCCACCTGGAAGAGCCAAGCCTGCCCTGGAAGTGGCTTCACAATCCACACATACTTAGGAGAGGGGAGGAGAAAAATGGGAGGGGCTGGTGGAGATAAATGGGAGGGGCTGGAAAGGTAGAACCTCCCTAGCAACCACTGCTAGGGATTCAACTCCCTGGAATTAGCAATACCCTGTGGGGAATCAGGAAGAGGCCTTCAGTCATTTGCAAGACAAGGCAGAAGATTGATATGTAAATAATAAAGGGAAGGGCCATTAGTAGAATGGAATGTAGGGTGCTTTGTGAGCCCTGCCAAGCTCAACCACATCTGCACAATTTCCCAACAAATAGGACCCTTTGCTTTGGTGCTATCACTGAGAGGGAAGAGGATTTGAAGAACACCCAATAAAGTTAGGCCCTTTGTTTCCTTTATCTAAAAAAAAAAAAAAGAAGAATACCAAAGGAAGTAGTCATAGATGTAGGTGTGGCTTAGAAAGGAAGAAGGAGGTAGAGTCCTTCGAAAGTTTATAAAAGAACAAGACTTGGTCAACTGTTCATCATTTTGCCAGAATGACTCATGTGTCTCTAGTAACATGTTTTCATGTTCCTAAAGAAAGTATAGAATGCCTGACCATGATCTCTCCAACTCCTTATGGAACAACCAGACACAATAGGGAAGATAATTCTATCTTATCACCCTACAAAAATTCCATGTTGGTTTTTCCAAAGGACTAGACCCCCTCAGCCTCCTTCCCTGTGTCCCAGTTCTCCTCAGAACTTCCCAAGAACCTTTCTTGCCCAGGTAGGGATCCAGGAGAAGTAACCTTAACCTAAAAATGGAACCCCAGATATGCTAAGAAGGGCCAGCTGATCCTGGGATTGGGGCATGAGGTCACACTGGAGTAACTTCAAAAATTTTTGCCCTGTAGTTAGTTGTATGCACATTTGGGGGTAGAAGTAGTTCTCAGAAGATTGACACCACTGGGGTTTGTAGGGTAGCAGCAGAGAAGGTGTGGACATGATGGTGCAAGTTGCACCTGGTCCAGGTGACTGGGACAAGAAGAACCTTCAATCAAGTCTTGCCTTGGTTAGCTCCATATCTCTACACTTGAATGTACTTCTACTTGGCACAAATGTGTCTTGATGTCATGAAAGGTGCAGTGGTGTGCTAATAAAAGTCAACCAACTGTATGAGATATTCAAGGAGGAGAAGGATGAATGCCTTTATCTCAAATTATCTCACTTACAGGTTGAACTTAAACAAGGAAATAATGGGGAAATGGTGAAATATGGACTAGGTGTGGTCTGTTACAGAAAAGTTAAAAAACTGAGGAACGTGGTTGAGGGGAGTTGGAGACTCAGGGCACCATGGTGGAGGACTCAAGTTGGTGGTGGAGTGATACACTGACAATTATCAAGAGATGATAGGAAGTTGTACCCATGTGGCAATAACTGTCTTGCAAATCATTATTTCCCTAATAAAACAATAAGAAAAGACTCAGTATAGCCAGATTCTGCCACCTTTCTGGTCCCAGAGAGTAGCTGGGGAAGCCATGTATGTGATGCAGTGGCCAACCAAAGCAACACTCAACCTTCCTCAGGCAGATGGTACAGTGTCTTCTGGAAAGTTGGAAGCTGAGAAGTCATTGAACAAGGAAATAGTGCTCATCCACACTCTCCCTTCCTCCCCATGAAATGAGGCTGCAGTCTGTATAGGGCATGATGTTGTGTGGGCAGGTGTGAAGCTGGTCTTCATTGTTCAAGTTGTACTTCTCAGTACTTTGGTATTCCAGTACTCCATCTTTAAGAGGCAAAGGCCTATCACCACCTGAGCATCACATACATGGCATGTGGTCCAAGCTTGTGCCAGGACACACTTGTAGCTTCCCTGTACTCCAGGGACTGCACACACCCTGCCTCATTTCACTTTTGCATGGGTATGTACAGCAGATTTGAGAAAGGGCAAAGCTTTGCTAGCTCTTTGGAACCCAACAGATTCAATCCTTGGCCACTAGGATTGAAAAAAGTTGTTACTTGGTCTGAAGTCCAGGAGTAGCGGCATTCCTTGGGAGTAAGGACCCTCCAAACCCAAGTGGACACACTCAAATTAGACCCTCCAAACTCAGGTAGGCATGCCAAAGGCGAGGTGATGGGTGCACCTGGTTAAGCAAATGCATTATAGTGCACAAAGACCGAGGTTTGAGCCCCTGGTCCCTACCTGCAAGGGAGAAGCTTCATAGGTGGTGAAGCAGGGCTGCAGGTGTTGGTATTCTTCATAGTGGCTTGGTCCCCTTACCCCCCATCTCTAGTTGATTGTGGTTTGGTCCTGCTAGTTTGGCGGGCCTGCTTGTCTCCGCCCTGAGGAACCCTGAGAGTTCCAGAGTGACAGAGTTCGAGAGTTCTTGGCACCACTGCGGGGGAAGGAGGCAGCAGAGTTCTGTTTGGTGATTAGTTTGGGTTAGTTTATGAATCGTTGTTCCTGAATAAAGAAATACAGCTTCCCTGCCCAACCGTGTGTCCTCGAGTCTCTGTCTACCGTCGCGACGCTAGCCCGGCCTGCTGGAGCTCCGAAATTAACAACATGCAGGTATCTTTCTGTCTCTTTCCCTCTCTATCTCCTCCTCCTCTTTTGATTTCTGTCTCTATCCAATAATTAACTAATTAATTAAAAAATAATAAAAAATGAGAGAAAGAGAGAGAGAGAAGCACCTTACTGCCATACCACTTACTTTGATTAAGTCAGAATTAAGCCAAGAAAAGCTATGGCATAATTACACAAGGCTGGTGTCTGGCTCATACATTTCACTGCTCCAATATTTTACTGTTTTACACTTTGTATTTCAGCTAGAAAACTCACATATCTGACATTTCTTCCCCCACACTGTGACACTCAAAAGTAGCATCAGGTCTTCACCTTGGTCCACACAGATAGCAAAGCACACTTCCTACCTGGTGAACCAACTTCCAGCTCTGAATTTTTGTAGGGCCAAGATTATTGAGTTTTTTATTGTGGCCAGGTTTCTATCTTTTCCTTAATTTAAGTTCTTAATAAAATGTCTAACACTAGGTTAGTATGCACGATTGAGCTTTGCTGTGGACATGCTCGATTCCTTACTATGGTCCAGATCCTAGAGGCAGATTCTCACATCTGTCCTTCCAAAGGTAATGTGGAAATGCCCCCTCCATGCTCTGCCGAGTTCCTCCTTGTCAGAACTCTCCAATTAGTTTAGTGTTCATCTTCCAAAATATCATGGTGTCATATTTCACTTAATGGAAAACACCACCTGACTCTCCTTAAATTTGTTTCCAACTAGACAACAACCTGTCAGAAGTATGTGTTGATATTCTTTCTTTCAAAAGAAACTGTCCTTTTCAAGAAAGCCAAGGTCTACGTAAGTATTCAGCCCAACTGCATAAGAAGGAACTATTTGTTTTCTTATATTTATTTATTTATTGATTGATTTTTAAATTTATTTTCCCTTTTGTTGCCCTTGTTGTTTTATTGTTGTAGTTATTATTGTTGTTGTTGTTGTTGTTGGATAGGACAGAGAGAAATGGAGAGAGAAGGGGAGAGAAAGACACCTGAAGATCTGTTTCACCACCTGTGAAGCGACTCCCCTGCAGGTGGGGAGCCCAGGGCTCGAACCTGGATCCTTACTCCAGTCCTTGCGCTTTGAGCCACTTGCGCTTAACCTGCTGCACTACCACCAGACTCCCTAACCATTTGTTGTCTTATGCTCCTGTGCTCGATGGAGAGACATTATAGCTCCATGACATGAATTCCACAACAATGTGCAAATTTATTATTGTTCATTTACAAAGAAGTGCCTCTGGATGGATAAATAGTTCTCTCATCATGAAGCTACTGAACTACACATTGTATACTTATTTGTGTGTACACATACTTTGTGAAGTCATTTTCTAAAAGTACTTGAAAAGTGTCTTTTCAAATCTGTGATTCTCAGGTTCTCAAGGGCACTCTACTTTCTTTCTCACCGTGCAACCCAAGCAGGAAATAGAGAATTCTGTTTGACCAGCTGTGTTTTCTTCTTGTAGAGGGTACAAAAAAGGAATCACAAGGACTCTCCAAGGAGTTCACAGTATAGAGGATCATCCTCAAAATAGTTACACAGAGACAGATACCCAATCATATGTTCAGCAGAGTACTCAGTGGAAACCTTTCAGTATTCTTCCCAATTCTCTGCCACATTTGTTCTTTGTCATTCATGTGTAAATTAGTCATTGAGCATATATCTTCATTTCAACTAAACTCTCATGCAGGGAGGAACATTAAGTTCTACTTTTACTAAGATTATTAATAAATTAAGACAGTGGTGACAAATATGAACCCTTTTTTTTCAGCTTATTGTATAAATACAAACTCTTAATCTCAAGAAGAGATTAATAATTAAGAAGATACCAAATAATAGACAGATCAATTTATTATCAAACTTGCCGGTTAGAGAAAAAGAAAAGCTTTTAATAATACCATAGATCCTTCATGCTCACAGAACATAACCTCACAGGAAAGATGGGGAGGAACTATAGCAGAAAGGGATCATGTTTGGCATGCATGAAGTCCCAAGTTCAATCCCAGTCATTGCACGTGGTGAACAATTCACTGGTATTCCTTACTCCTTCTCTAATAAAATAAGTAAGTAAATAAAATACACAAATATTAAAAATGAAACTTCTTTCATGTATGTACTCTGAGCACATATGTCAAATAGTATGGGGGAGGAGGAGTCAGTGTCCTGGCACACAATGGTGGAGGAGGACCTAGACTGGGGGTGAGAGTGTTTTGCAAACAACTGAAAAACTTTACACATGTACCAACAACTGTATTTACTGAAACAATTATTCCCCTCAATAAATAAGAAAAAGAAAATTGTGCAAGTTAAAAAAAAAAGCAATATGGGCTGCCCCCCCAAGCCTTACAATTTTGTAAAGCTGTCAAATCACTGATAAAATACTTAAATGTTGGTATGCTTCATATTGGTTTGGTCTCCTTCCCCCCCACCTCTGGGAGATTGTGGTTTAGCCCTGCTAGTTTCGCGCACCCCCTTATCCCCGCCCCCAGAACACCTACGGACTTCCAGGGTCCCGGCCACAGCAGCCAGGAGGAGAAAGATGGAGAAGCACATGGTGTGGTGATTTGCCCACTCGTGGATAAAGATTAAACTGTGTTCTCTGTCCAGCCGTGTGTCCACGAGTCTCTGTCTACCGCCACGAAGCTAGCCTGGCCTGCTGGAGCCCCAAACTGTAATGACAAACCCCCTGGCCTGCTGGAACCCCGAACTGCAATGACAAATGGCGCCCACGTGGACCTGACCTGCGCATCTCTCAGATAAGTGAAGACAATTTGGCTACCTATGCACTATGACCTTCTCTTCTGCTTGTGAAGAGATCTCCAAAGGCCTCTGCCCTTTCTTCATGAGACTGTTTCTCTGTTTCTGGAACATTTATCTCTGGACCACTCTGTGGTTTCCACCCAACGCCAGCCTGCAGGAGCCCAACGCCAACCCGCATGAGCCGGCTTTCCGCCACGTGGCGCGGGGCATTGGGCGCAGGCTCCCTCCACGCTGCTCGGCCGCTGGTAGCAGGGCAGCAGACATGGAGGCCCATCATGGCCGCCACCCCAGGGCACCTTGGTCCACGCCTTCTGCATGGCTGGCCCACCCGCCTTCCTGCTATGAAGTCTGGACAGATCCCAGACCACCTGGAGACTGCGGGCTCCCTGCCGAAACTGGGCCCCCTGGCAGAGATCCCAAACTTGGGTCTGAAGGCAGACAAGCTAGAATACGCAGAGATTCATCCAGAGATAGCTACCTACAATTCCTAGAAGTGGAGCTGAGTGGGAGGCCACCTCCGGATGGTGACCCCCCCCAACAACTAAGACAGTATAGATCTAAATTCGTGTTTAAAATGACATGTCTTCGTAACAAAGGTTTCTCTCCTTGTGTATTAAAGACCATGTTTACGTGTGTGTTTAAAGTTTGGTAAACATTAACTTTAAGGTTAAAAATGTAACTTTAAGGCTATAGTCTTACCAGACAGAATTAAATGAAAAAGGTTTTCAACATAGTTCTCATAAAGGTAAAATTAACTTACATTCAAAGTCTGAGTTAAAAATTAGTTAAAAATCAATATATTTTAACTAAGTTAGTCTAAAAAAAAAACCTGTGCACACCTAGGGTGTGTCTCCATCTTGAATGGGTGTAACAAAAGGTTAAATAGACTTATTGATATGTAAACTCTCAAATTCCTTCTCAATTAAAAACGTTAGACTTACTGGTACACAAAGACTGACTGAAGCCAGCTGCCTTGGGACTCTAGGCCATACCCCCCCATGCTAGGTAATGCCCACAGGAAAAAAAAATGCCCGTCGAGGCAAAAGACCACAGAGGCAGCAAAGGTTCTTTAGCTGATAAAGCTTTGCCCACAGAGGCAAAAAATGGCCCCCTCAGGCCTTCCCTTGGCAGCACACTGGTTCTTGTTGCTCGTTTACATGTTCCTCCATGTTTGTGTCAGTTTCTTTTTTGAAAATGTCTGTATGATATAGGTTTCTGTTCACCCCACACCCCTGATACTGTGGTCATTTAGTTAAAAAGAAAAGGGGAAATTGTTGGTATGCTTTATATTGGTTTGGTCTCCTTCCCCCTACCCCTGGGAGATTGTGGTTTAGCCCCGCTAGTTTCGCGCTCCCCCTTGTGCCCGCCCCCAGAACCCCTACGGACTTCCAGGGTCCTGGCAGCAGCAGCCGGGAGGAGAAAGATGGAGAAGCACATGGTGTGGTGATTTGCCCACTTGTGAATAAAGATTAAATTGTGTTCTCTGTCCAGCCGTGTGTCCTCGAGTCTCTGTCTACCACCATGAAGCTAGCCTGGCCTGCTGGAGCCCCGAACTTTAACAACACTTAAAGATAAATAAAAGGAAGAAAAAAAAACCCAGAAAAGCTCTGATGTGTGAACAAGGGATGTCCCTTTATTTCTAAGTGATTTGTGCTTTATATGGAAAGTCAAGGATGCCTAAGGTACCAAAGATATATTTGGTAAAAGGTTTTGTAATGAATAGCTCATCAGAAAGCAAAAGAGTGTCCTTAAAAAGGAAAAAAAAATCCAAGGGCCAGCAAGATAGTTCAATGTGCACAACCCAGGTTCAAGTGTGGCCCTCATGGCATTAAAGGGAGAAGGAAGCTTCAGTGTTGTGTCCTTTAACAACATCAAGAAGAAAAGAGTAAAATAACGGGGCTCCCCCTGACTCCACTGCCCTCTTGCTGCACTCAGCATCAATGCCAATTCACAGTACAAACTTGTTGAAGATCACATCATGACTTTGCCTCCTGCTGGAAGTACAGCAAGTACTTTCATCTTCCAAAATCATGAGACATTTAATGTCTCCAGTTAAACTAACCAAGGGAAGGAAAAAAAATTATGTGGAATAACTGTCTTTTTAAAAATATTTTATTTATTTATTCCCTTTTGTTGCCCTTATTGTTTTACTGTTGTAGTTATTATTGTTGTTGTTGTTGGATAGGACAGAGAGAAATGGAGAGAGGAGGGGAAGACAAAGAGGAGGAGAGAAAGATAGACACCTGCAGACCTGCTTCACTGCTTGTGAAGCGACTCCCCTACAGGTGGGGAGCCAGGGTTCGAACCGGGATCCTTTTGCCAGTCCTTGTGCTTTGCACCACCTGCGCTTAACCCGCTGTGCTACAGCCCGACTCCCCTGTCTTTTTTTTTTTTTTTTAAGATTTTATTTATTTATTAATGAGAAAGATAGGAGGAGAGAGAGGAAGAACCAGACATCACTCTGGTACATGTGCTGCCAGGGATTGAACTCAGGACTCCATGCCTGAGAGTCTGATGCTTTATCTACTGCGCCACCACCCGGACCACTGGAATAATTGTCTGATTGCCTCTCTATGCACAGTTTTTCTTTTTTGATTGAATGGTCAAATATTCTTTTAAATGTGATCTTTAATTCATAATCTTGTATTGCAATCTCAAATATGCATCTAAATGTGTGCTTATGAAATGGGTCTTCTCCAAAAACTTCATCCAAATTTAAATTAACAACATGCAGTGGACAACTTTTTGACCATATGTCTTCTTTAACACTAATCAAGTGTTTTATATTCTGGTAGATTGACTTGTCCTCCTGGTTTTTGTTTTGTTTTGTAAAATATGTTAACTCAGATATAAAAGAGAGAACTAGTTTTCAATCTATTTTCCCAGAATATGAAATGTATTACTCTTTCAATAAAAATGTCATATGAAATTACATAACTTACACTCACGTGTGATAGTGAAGAAATAAAAGACTGGGGGCCAGGTGGTAGCACACCTGGTTGATTGCACATGTTACAATACACAAGGAGCCCTGGTCCTCACCTGTAGGGCAAAAGCTTTGTGAGTGGTGAAGCAGGTCTGTAGGTGTCTGTCTCTGTCTCCCCTTCCTCACTTCTTTCTCTCAATTTCTGGCTCTATCCAATAAGTAGATAATTAGAAATAAAAATATTAAAATAAAAATGAATAAGTAAATAAATAAATAACTTCAGAGCTGGTTTGGATTGGAGTTTAAACAAATGATAGGTTTATTACATCACAGCACAGTGGTACAGAACAGTATTATTTAGGTACAGCAAGACAGGCAAAGGGGCAAATATCAACTAGTCACTATGGCTGGAGAGGAGTCTTTTAGGTTAGTTTTAAGAGAACTGAGCTCCACGTATACAGGTCCCAAGAGAAGTGCCATGGTGGCCCTTGGGGATGAGAGCAGGCACAGAGAGCACAGGAAGAAGAGAGCTGCAGCTGAGTTCACAGGGACAGAGGGCCACTTCCAGTAGGTTGGTGCTTAAATAAGCTTCCATGTACCCACAATCCCTTGTGGGTTTGCGTAAGTTCTTAACTCAGCTCCTAGGCTGACATCAGTTTCATGTCCTAAAGTCCTATTATTATGAACACCACTAGTTGTGTTCCAACACTTATGTAGTACAATTATAGCACCATGATTACTGAAAATGGAGGAAAGAAAGGCTAATTATTATTATTTTTATTGAATGTGATCAACTATATTAGTCTTTTCCTGTGTGATTAATACTTCATTATGGTTTGAATATGACTCCCCTCCCCAAAATATATATGAAGTTTATGTGTTGTGTTAGGTTTATTTCAGTTTATCCTTAAGGTTTATCCATGTTAAAACACATGTCAGAATTCCATTCTTTTTTAAAAATAAAAATTTAATTTGTCACTATTATTTTTTTATCATTATCAGAATTATCACTGGGGCTCGGTGCCTACATCACAAAATCACAGCTAGCGGCAGCCTTTAAAATATTTTTTTCCTTTCTTTTGTGATAAGACAGAGAGAAGATTGAAAGGGGAGGTGAAGCTAGCAAGAGAGACAGAGAGATACCTGCAGTCCTGCTCCATCTCTCAAGAAGCTTCCTTCCTGCAGGTGGGAACCAGGGGCTTGAACCTGCATTCTTATACTTGGTGACATGTGCACTGTAACACAGGCACTACCTCCTGGTCCTCCTCCCTTCTTTCTTTTTAAGACAGAAAAATATCCCATTGTGTATATGCTACATTTTGTTTACCTTCCCGTCAAAACATCCCCACTTGCTTTGATGGCTATTGCTTGCTTTCCTACAAAACTTGCTGTCAGGTATATGTTTCCCTTCTTTCGTCCTTTGTCCTTTGTTTCAAAGTAATGCAAACTATTCTTTTCATTATTGTTATGGTTGACTTATTTCACCACTCCTGTCATCTAAGATCTGTGTCTCCAACCCTCACCTCTACTGACAAACACTACAGTTCTTCCATCACTTTGAAAATTGATTGATGGAGCGTCTCCCAGGCCACAGGAGGAAGATGGCGTGCATCACCCAGGAGGAGATCAAGAAGGAGCCGGAGAAGCCGATCGACTGGGAGAAGACCTGCCTGCTGCTGCTGCTGCGCATCTTCACCACCAACAATGGGCGCCACCACCGCATATACGAGTTCTCCCGCGGAAACGTGCTGTCCAGCGAGCTGCAGATCCATACCTGGATGGATGCAACCTTGAAAGAGCTGACGAGTTTAGTAAAAGAAGTCTACCTAGAAGCTAGAAAGAAGGGCACGCATTTCAATTTTGCAATAGTTTTCACAGATCTTAAAAGACCTGGCTCAAGTGAAGGAGATTGGCAGCACAATGTCTGGGAGGAAGGGGACTGATGATTCCATGACCCTGCAGTCGCAGAAATTCCAGATCGGGGACTATCTGGACATAGCAATCACCCCTCCAAACCGGGCACCACCTACCTCAGGGCGCATGAGACCCTACTGAATTTTCACTGTGTCTTGAATTTTGCATTCAGTTCTATAAAATAAACTCCTGCCCCCATCATCATTGCCATTAAGCCTTTAAACAAACTGTAATGCATCTGTTTGGGAGTTAGATTTGGCTGTGTTGTGGTATGACAGTTAATAGAAAGTCCTAAGTTTCAAGTCCCTTTTGTAAAATATGAAGAAAAGTGCTCTTAGCAGTCTACAGGAAACTGTATGGTTAAATACATGTGTGCTATCAGCCTGAGTGTGAAAGTCCATGGAGGCATAGGAATGGATTTTAGCATTTGGGGTCCATGTTGAGTAGCAATAAAAGGCATGTCTGTTTAAGCCTAAATGGATCAGAAAATAGACAGGTTATGTTAAAATGGAGCAGGAATTTGTGGCCTAGATTATGAGTGTGTCTGTCTAGAAAGATCCACATGAATGAGACTGCAGTGTAGAAGAAGAGGCATTTTGGAACAGTCATTATGACCTGAGGAAAGTAGAAGCTGTGTTTGAGAGAGATTTTGGCCTGCCTGTTTAAATGTAAAAGTCACTACAAAAGGAAAAGTTCAAGTGGAAATAAGTGCACCTGAAGACAGGAACTGGGATTATGATTTAGGTCATGGTCAGAAGGGGTGCTTTGGAGAACTGAAGATGGTAGGCTTGAAAGAGGAAACAGAAGAGCCAGGGATGAGGCCAAGCTGAAGTTGGGAATATCCCATTAGAAAAAAAAATTACTTTAATGAGAGACCAAAACACTGCTAAGTTCTGGCTTGTGGTGGTGCTGGGGATTGAACCTGGGACTTTATGGAGTCTTGGACACTAGTCTTTTTGCATAACCATTATGCTCTCCTCCCCACATCTTGAGAAGAAACCTTTACTGGGGCATGGATCCAGAGAGTTGACATAAAGACTAGGCTAGGTTTTTGGTTTTTTTTTTTTTGGTACCAGCATCTCTACAGTGCTGGGTATTAAGTGTTTAGGATTTTTAAAATTAAATATGTAAGTTGATGACTATTTGCAAATGCCTTAGCATAACCTGACATGTGAAATGCAATTGGGTTGTCCAAAAAGTCATGACACATTTTTGCAGAGAAAAACATGAGGGAAAATATGTTTAGTCTCTTCAGACAGCCCAGTAGTAGCTGATGACTCTTAAAGAGAGTCAAATGGGAAAGTAGGGAATATTATGCATGTACAAACTATTGTATTTACTGTTAAATGTAAAACATTAATTCCCCAATAAAGAAATAAAGAAATAGAAAAAAAAGAAAGAAAAATAATGAAAGAAAAAGATTAAAAAATGAAGAGAGTCAAGGTGGGAGTTGGGCGGTAGCACAGTGGGTTAAGTGCAGGTGGCGCAAAGAGCAAGGACCAGCATAAGGATCCTGGTTTGAGCCCCCAGCTCTCCACCTGCAGGGGAGTTGCTTCACAAGCGGTGAAGCAGGTCTGCAGGTATCTATCTTCCTCTCCTCCTCTCTGTCTTCCCCTCCTCTCTCCATTTCTCTGTCCTATTCAACAACAACAACATCAATAACAATAACTACAACAATAAAACAAGGACAACAAAAGGAAATATTTAAAAAATAAAGAGTCATGGGCCAACCAGATACAGCAACATATCAAAAAGATTGTTCATCACGACCAAGTGTGATTCATCCCAGGAATGCAAGGTTGGT
The DNA here is from genome assembly GCF_950295315.1 of Erinaceus europaeus. Classification (NCBI taxonomy): domain Eukaryota; kingdom Metazoa; phylum Chordata; class Mammalia; order Eulipotyphla; family Erinaceidae; genus Erinaceus; species Erinaceus europaeus. The sequence continues at coordinate 55,933,945 of NC_080175.1, forward strand.
TCAACATCCATAAGTCAATCAATGTCATTAACCACATCAATAAAAGCAAAGCCAAAAACCACATGATTATCTCAATAGATGCAGAGAAAGCCTTTGACAAAATCCAACACCCATTCGTGCTCAAAACACTACAAAAAATGGGAATAGATGGGAAATTCCTCAAGATAGTGGAGTCTATATACAGCAAACCTACAGCAAACATCATACTCAATGGACAGAAGCTGAAAGCATTCCCCCTCAGATCGGGGACTAGACAGGGCTGTCCACTGTCACCATTACTCTTCAACATAGTATGGGAAGTTCTTGCCATAGCAATCAGGCAAGAGAAAGAAATCAAAGGGATACAGATTGGAAGGGAAGAAGTCAAGCTCTCACTATTTGCAGATGATATGATAGTATACATAGAAAGACCTAAAGAATCCAGTAGAAAATTACTGGAAGTTGTTAGGCAATATAGCAAGGTATCAGGCTACAAAATCAATGTACAAAAATCAGTGGCATTTCTTTATGCAAACACTAAATCTGAAGAAGAAGACATCCAGAAATCACTCCCATTTACTGTTTCAGCAAAATCAATCAAATACCTAGGAATAAAGTTGACCAAAGAAGTGAAAGACTTGTATACTGAAAACTATGAGTCGCTACTCAAGGAGATAGAAACTGATACCAAGAAATGGAAAGATATCCCATGCTCATGGATTGGAAGAATAAATATCATCAAAATGAATATTCTCCCCAGAGCCATATACAAATTTAATGCAATACCCATCAAAGTTCCACCAGGCTTCTTTAAGAGAATAGAACAAACGCTACAATCATTTATCTGGAACCTGAAAACACCTAGAATTGCCAAAACCATCTTAAGGAAAAGAAACAGAAATGGAGGCATCACACTCCCAGACCTTAAACTATATTATAAAGCCATCATCATCAAAACAGCATGGTACTGGAACAAAAATAGGCATACAGACCAGTGGAACAGAATTGAAAGCCCAGAAGTAAATCCCAACACCTATGGGCATCTAATCTTTTATAAGGGGGACCAAAGGATTAAATGGAAAAAGGAGGCTCTCTTCAATAAATGGTGCTGGGAAAACTGGGTTGAAACATGCAGAAGAATGAAATTGAACCACTTTATCGCACCAGAAACAAAAATCAACTCCAAATGGATCAAAGACCTAGATGTCAGACCAGAAACAATCAAATACTTAGAGGAAAACATTGGTAAAACACTTTCCCACATACACCTCAAGGACATCTTTGATGAATCAAATCCAATTGCAAGGAAGACCAAAGCAGAAACAAACCAATGGGACTACATCAAATTGAAAAGCTTCTGCACATCCAAAGAAACTATTAAACAAACAGAGAGACCCCTCACAGAATGGGAGAAGATCTTCACATGCCAGACATCAGACAAGAAACTAATCACCAAAATATATAAAGAGCTCAGCAAACTTAGCCGCAAAAAAGCAAATGACCCCATCCAAAAATGGGCAGAGGAAATGAACAAAACATTCACCACAGAGGAGATCCAAAAGGCTAACAAACATATGAAAAACTGCTCTAGGTCACTGATTATCAGAGAAATGCAAATCAAGACAACACTAAGATACCACCTCACTCCTGTAAGAATGGCATACATCAAAAAGGACAGCAGCAACAAATGCTGGAGAGGATGTGGGGACAGAGGAACCCTTTTACATTGCTGGTGGGAATGTAAATTGGTACAGCCTCTGTGGAGAGCAGTCTGGAAAACTCTCAGAAGGCTAGACATGGACCTTCCATATGACCCAATAATTCCTCTCCTGGGGTTATACCCCAAGGACTCCATAACACCCAACCAAAAAGAGGTGTGTACTCCTATGTTCATAGCAGCACAATTCATAATAGCTAAAACCTGGAAGCAACCCAGATGCCCAACAACAGATGAGTGGCTGAGAAAGCTGTGGTATATATACACAATGGAATACTATGCAGCTATCAAGAACAATGAACCCACCTTCTCTGACCCATCTTGGACAGAGCTAGAAGGAATTATGTTAAGTGAATTAAGTCAGAAAGATAAAGATGAGTATGGGATGATCCCACTCATCAACAGAAGCTGACTAAGAAGATCTGAAAGGGAAACTAAAAGCAGGACCTGATCAAATTGTAAGTAGGGCACCAAAGTAAAAACCCAGTGGTGAGGGGTAGGCATGTAGCTTCCTGGGCCAGTGGGGGGTGGGAGTGGGCGGGAGGGATGGCTCACAGTCCTTTGTTTGTGGGAATGGTGTTTATGTACACTCCTAGCAAAATGTAGACATATAAATCAGTAGCTAATTAATATGAGAGGGGGAAATCAATTGTATGTCTCAAAGTTTCTCAAAAGACAAACTGAATCTTTTTAATATATAGGCTATGTATTTGATATGCGGACTCTCTCAAAAGCCTAGACCAAGTAGATTAGAAGCTTCCAATAGCACAGCTATATACAAGATACTGGGTACTGTCCAGCAAACCATAACAAAGGGACTTTTCAAAGTTAACCCAATTAACAAATAATGTGATGATAATATTAACTATCGATTGTCTTTTTGAACCCTAAGACAGCAGGAACCTCACATCTTCACTATAGAGCCCCTACTTCCCCCAGTCCTGGAACCCTTGGATAGGGCCCACTTTCCCGTATGCATCTCCCAATCCAAACCAAATAACATTGCATCTGCCGATCACAACCTAACCAAAGCAACGATTGCTACCTCAACATGCTTCACCTCAGAATGTATCCAGAGACTTCACGTGTGGAATGACAACCCTTCAGCTTCATTACTCGGGTGAGACCTTTCCTTTAATAGTACACTCTAATTTCATCTCAGGTAGTTCACTTTCCAACAAAGTCCCATAACCTAGATATACACCAGTTTCTGTGAGAGAGAGCTTATGTGCACACGTATCCATAAACTACTGCAAAATATATACCTGAAAGCAGGACTACACTAGAGTTTGCAGTGAGTACCTCCCTAACACTTCCTCTCCACTATTCCAAGCTTGGGATCCATGATTGCTCAACAAATTGTTTGGCTTCATATGTTAACTCTCTTTTCAATCACCAGGTTCCAGATGCCACCAGGATGCTGGCTAGGCTTCCCTGGATTGAAGACCCCACCAATGTGTCCTGGAGCTCAGCTTCCCCAGAGTCACACCCTACTAGGGAAAGAGAGAGGCAGACTGGGGGTATGGACCGACCAGTCAACGCCCATGTTCAGCGGGGAAGCAATTACAGAAGCCAGACCTTCTACCTTCTGCATCCCTCAACGACCCTGAGTCCATGCTCCCAGAGGGATAGAGAATGGGAAAGCTATCAGGGGAGGGGGTGGGTTATGGGGATTGGGTGTTGGGAATTGTGTGGAGTTGTACCCCTCCTACCTTATGCTTTTGTTCACTAATCCTTTCTTAAATAAAAAATTTAAAAAAAAAAAAAAATAAAAATAAAGAGTCATGGGCAGGGGTAGTTAGTATAGTTATGCAAAGAGACTCATGCCTGAGGTTTCAAAGACCCGGGTTCAATCCCCTGTACCATCATGAGCCAAAGTTGAGCAGTACTCTGGCAAAAAAAAAAAAAAAATCATAAACTGGGACCATTTCTTCCATGGAACTGCCACACCATGTTCATTCTGAAGTTTATAAACAGCAGGGCATTATGGAGTGACTCTACTTTTGTCATAACAGAATCTAAAATTTGGGCCATGTGTAATGGAGGCAGCTTTGGTACTTGTCATCCGAATGATCTGAGGTGGTGAAGCCCCCTCTATCTCCTCCCTTCACACACAAAGTGTACAGTTCTAGTGGAGCAGACACATCTAAAACAGACATTTCAAAATGATTTCCATAATAAAATGGAGTTTCACCTTGTACATTGGAAAGCAGTCCTAACATTTAATTAGCTTACATACAGCATTGTTGCCCTGTTTCAAGTCTAGTCAGTAGATAAGGGCTTCCCCCAGTTCATCTGACCTTTAGATTCATTCATTTGAAGTGTACTTGAAAATTTCATGTTAAAGGCTTTTTTTTTTTTTTTTAGATGAGAAGCCATGATTACCTCCCTATTTGTGGGCAAGAAACTGATTGTACAGAACAAAAAAGTAGGGCAGGGGTTGATAGCATAATGGTTATGCAAAGAGACTCATGCCTGAGGCTCTAAAGTCCTAGGTTCAATCCCTAGCAACACCATAAACCAGAGCCGCTCAGTGCTCTGGGAAAAACAAACAAAAAAAAAGGGTAATAATGAATGATGACTGCTAAAAAATATATCACACAGATCAAAAAAGATGCAAATAAATGAACCTGTAACCATTTTTTTTTAACAAAGATGTTCTGTGGCTTATACCTGGGGCCTCGATCATACAGGGCAAGCTCTGCTGCTGGTCTGCCTCCTTGGACCTCGTGTCTATTCTTCATATGATGGGAACTTGACAATGACATGCTAATTAAAATGATTTGTTTGGAGAGGCCAGGCAGTGGCACACCTGATTGTGCGCACACATTACAGTGCCCAAGGACTCAGGTTCAAGCCTCCAGACTCCACTTGTAGGAGTTAAACTTCATGAACAGTGAAACTGTGCTGCAGGTGTTTCTCTTCCTATTTCCCTCTCAATTTGTCTATTCAAAATAAATAAAAATGAAATATTTGCTTGGTTTCAAAAAAAAAGAAAATTGATTGACTTTTTTTTTTTACATTTGTATGTTTAATTGTTTATGTTCCTCGTAAGAGTGAAACCACTCTGTAGTTGTCCTTCACCTCCTTTCTTGCTTCACTGAACGTCATCTGCTCCAATTACATTCACTTTATCCCAAAGGACACAATATTATACAGCAGTGAAAAAGGATGATATTATGTCCTTTGGTATAATGCATACAAATCTTAATTCAGGTTTTCCTCTGTGAATTTAGGGACTGCCTATAAGATGCGTATACACAGTCCTTTAGATATCCTGATAGTGTCATAAGGGAGGTTCTCCTCTCCCCTCTTAGGGTCTCCAGTGGAACTTGAGAAAATTAACACAAGATAGATTAACAGGACAAAATGAGGCAGGGTCTCATTATTGTTTTATGCATCCATCAGAACCTCCACAAGAAAAATACCCTTCAGAAAGGGATACATTTTTAAAAATTTTATTTATAAAAAGGAAACACTGAAAAAACCATAGGATAAGAGGGGTACAACTCCACATAATTCTCACCACCAGAACTCCGTATCCCGCCCCCTCCCCTGACAGCTTTCCTAGTCTTTAACCCTCTGGGAGTATGGACCCAAGGTTATTGTGGGATGCAGAAGGTGGAAGGTCTGGCTTCTGTAATTGTTTCTCTGCTGAACATGGGTGTTGACAGGTTGATCAAAATAATAATAATAATAATAAATTCCTAATCTAATGCAACTTTGAATTCTAGAGCTTTACTCTGAGTCATATGTGTCAGAAAAATCATCCTTCTATATAGGCAAATCCAAAACAACGGCCCTAATTCTAGTAAAATTGCTAAGAACTCCTAAATACAGAAATTTTAAGAGTAAATCATAAAATTTTACTATATGTATAAGCTGGAGATCACCAAAGACACTTCCTCAAACATCTTAATGTTGTCCAGGTCCTGAGTTTGTTTTTTTAAATTTTTAAATTTTTTATAATTTTAATTTATAAAAAGGAAACACTGACAAGAACCATAGGACAAGAGGGGTACAACTCCACACAATAGAAAGGGATAAATTAAGACATTTCCAGATAAATAAAAATTGAAGAATTTACTGCCACTGTCTGTGCCTTACGAGAAATACTGCTGGGTTTTTTAGGTTGCAATGAGGAAGACATTGGACAGTAACTTGAAGCCCATAAATATCTCCAGTTTGGTGTATTGCACCAAAGTAAAAGACTCTGGGGTGTGGGATAGAATGTTCAGGTCCTGGAACATGATGGTGGAGGAGGACCTAGGTGTGGGGTTAGAGTGTTATGTGGAAAACTGAGAAATGTTACACATGTACCAGCTACTGTATTTTACTGTCCACTACAGACCACTAATCCTCCAAATAAAGAAAAATAATGTTAAATGTGTTGTGACTAAGTTCACACTACACATGGTGTATTGGGCTGAAGGGAGAAAGGGGCAGAAGTGGAAGTTCCCTAGGAGAAGCCATGGCTTGTATACAAGAATTCCTGGGTCCCCTCACTGGACCACAGAACAAGAAACAGTACGAAACACTCACACAGCATTAAGGATATTCAGAGTTGAAGATTATTCTTAGTAAAATAAGAGATGAAAGACAGCTACCAGATGGTTTCACTCATTTGTGGAATCTAGAGAACCAATACACATGAACTTTCAAAAAAAGCTTCACGAGTGAAGAAGCAGTGCTGCAACTGTCTTTCTGTTGCTCTCCCTCCCTGTATCCTCCTTCCTCTTGATTTCTGGCTGTCTATCAAATAAAAGAAGATCAAAAAAAAAGTTTCATGAGGACCCATGTTCATGCTCCCAGCCCCCAGGTGCAAAGGGGAAGCTTCATGAGTGGTAAAGCAGTGCTGCAGGTGTCTCTCTTAACATCTCCTCCTTTCTCCCACATCTCTCTCATTTTCTCTGTTTTCTTTTTTCCTAATTGTTATTTAATTATCTTTATTTATTGGATAGAGATAATCAGAAAGCAAGAGGGGAAGGGGTGATAGAGCAGGAGAGAGACAAAGAGACACCTCCAGCACTGGGTCACCACTTACAAAGCATCCCCCCCCATATGTGGGGGCTGGGGGATCGAACTGGGGTCCTTTACAAATTGTAGTATCTGTGTTCAACCAGGTGTGCCACTATGTAACCCACTCTGTTTCTATAAAAAAATTTAAAAAATAGAATAAAGAATTTAACACATAAATACATTTCTTAAAGTAATTACTACTAACAGGGGAGTGCACCTGTCCCTTTAAGTTAGTACTCCCATACTCTGAGTAAATACCCAGAAAGATAATTGTTTTGTATAGATATGAAATTTGTGTGTGTGTGTGTGTGTGTGTGTGTGTGTGTGTGCCATTTTATTCTCCATGATGGCTGCACCAGTTTACATTTTTACCAAAACTACTATATAAGGGTTCCCTTATCTCTATGTCCTCTTTAACACTTGCTTCTTTTATTTGGGGAATGATTATTCTCACAGGTGTGAGGTGACTTCTCATTATTCAGCATTGATTCACATTTTTCTAATAATAGGCGATAATGATCATGTATTCATGTACCCACTGGCCATCTGTTTGCTCTATTTGGAGAAGTGTCTATTCAAATCCTTTGTACATTTTAATAGGACAACTTTGTGCTATTATTGCTATTGAGTTGTGTGATTTCATGTTTTAAAATTTATTTTATTTTAATAAGAGAAAGAGAAATAGAGGTAGAGACAGATACCAGAGCACTACACAGCTCTAATTTATGATGGTTCTGGGGGTTGAACGTTGGATCTTGTAGCCTCAATCATAAAAACCTTTTGCATAACCATTATGCAGTCTCCCGAGCCTCTGATTTCTTTTTTAAGTGTGAGTTTTATTTCATGTGCTTTGAGGTAACCTTAATTTACAAGATTACAAATGTTTTAGAATTACAGTGTTTTTAATTGAATAGCTAATATTTACTTTTTAAATATATAAGTAAATAATAATATTCAAAAGTATTAGCTAAACCTCTTTCAAAGTATGTTATAAAATTACATTCATCACCAAGGCACCAAAATCCCTTTACCGAAGTCCACTGTATCCCCTCCATCCTTATAAATGAATTTCTCTTTAATTCCACTTGCAAAATTCAACTCTTCACTCTGAGTTCAAAGACTTGTCTTCATTTGACTTGGATTTATCCTTTGCTTTGATGCTTTATTTCCTCCTTGTGAGAGAGAACATTCAGTGTTTCCCTTGTATATAGGTTATTTTAGTATTTTTTGTTAAGGGTAGTTTAGTGTTGGTTTAAGTCCCTTACTCTTCTTTCTTTTTTTGTATGTTTTTAAAAATATTTTTATTTATTTAATATTGGATAGAAGCATAGAGAAATTTAGAGGGGGAGGGGAGACAGAGAGTGAGAGAGACAGAGAGACACCTCTTCTTTGGACTTAGTGTTTGTGTAAAGAAATGCCACTGATTTTTGTACATTGATTTTGTAGCCTGACACCTTGCTATATTGCCTAATGATTTCCAGTAGCTTTCTGCTGGATTCTTTAGGTTTCTCTATGTATAATATCATATCATCTGCAAATAGTGAGAGCTTGACTTCTTCCTTTCCAACCTGTATTCCTTTGATTTATTTCTCTTGCCTAATTGCTATGGCAAGAACTTCCAATACTATGTTGAAGAGTAATGGTGATAATGGACAGCCCTGTCTAGTCCCTGATCTGAGGGGAAATGCTTTCAACTTCTTTCCATTGAGTATGATGTTGGCTGTAGGTTTGCTGTATAAGAACTCCACTATCTCGAGGAATTTTCATTTCCATTTTTTGTAGTGTTTTGAGCATGAATGGGTGTTGGACTTTGTCAAAGGCTTTCTTTGTATCTTTGAGATAATCATGTGGTTTTTGGCTTTGCTTTTATTGATGTGGTGAATGACATTGATTGACTTATGTATGCTGAACCAGCCTTGCATTCTTGGAATAAATCCCCCTTGGTTTTGATGGACAGTCTTTTTGATATAATGCTGTATCCGGTTGGCTAAGATCTTGTTCAATATTTTAGCATCTATATTCATCAGAGATATTGGCCTGTAGTTTTCCTTTTTTTTGTTGTGTCCCTATCTGTTTTTGTTATCAGGGTGATGCTGGCATTCTAGAAGGTGGAAGGTAGTGTTCCTGTTTCTTCATTCTTTTGGAAGAGTTTTAAAAGTATAGGTATTAACTGTTTCCTGAGGGTTTTGTAGAATTTGTTTGTAAAGCCATCTGGTCCTGGACTTTTGTTGTTGGGAATATTCTTAATAACTGTTTCGATTTCTTTGTATGTAGTTGGTGAATTTAGGTTTTATAGTTCTTCCTGGTCCAGTTTTGGAACAGTATATGTTTCTAGGAATTTTTCCATTTCTCCCAGATTTGCTAGCTTGGTGGCATGTAGTTGTTCATAGAAATTTCACAATTTTTTGGATTTCAGTGGTGTCTGTTGTGGTATCTTCTCCATTGTTTACAATTCTATTTATTTGAGTCTTCTCCCTTTTTAATTTTTTTTTTTTTGTGAGTCTGGCTAAGGGTTTGTCAATTTTGTTCAATTTTTAAAAGAACCAACATTTGGCTTCATTGATCTTTGTATGTTTCTCTTATTCTTGATGTTATTTTTTTCCACTCTAATTTTAGTGATTTCAGTCCTTCTGGTTGCTTTAGGGTTCCTTTTTTCTCTTCTTATAAGGCATTCAGTCATGTCATCTACTTGAGTTTTTTCTTGCCCTCTAATGTGTGCTTGTATGGCTATGAGTTTCCCTCTCAGTAGTGCTTTAGCTGTTTCCCAAATATTTTGATAGCTCATGTTTTCATTTTCATTTGTTTCTAGGAACACTTGAATTTCATGCTTGAGTTCTTCTTTGATCCAGTGGTTATCAAGCAGTATGTTGTTGAGTTTCTAAATTTTGTGAATTTTACTAATTTTTTGTTTGTTGTTGAGTGTTAGTTTTACTCCGCTGTGGTCTGAGAAGATGCTTGGGATGATTTCAATGCTCTGGAATTTGTTGATACTGTCTTTGTGGCCTAACATGTGGATGTGCCGTGTGGATTTGAAAAAAAAAAAGTGTATTCAGTTTCTTAGGGTGAAGAACTCTGAAAATGTCCAGGAGGTCTAGTTTATCCATCTCTTCAATTAAACCTCTTGTTTCTTTGTTGATTTTCTGCTTGGTTGATCTTTCTAAGTGTGAGAGTGGGGTATTGAAGACTTCTACTATTACTGTATTACTATTGATGTATTTTTGTAGCTCTTTCAGTAAGTGTTTGATGTATTTAAATGGGTCTTCATTGGGTGCAATGTTATTTCTTTTGATGGTATCTCATAACACTCTTACAATATCTTTGTTTCCGTTGATTTTGCTTTTTGTCTATGTTCCCCTTTACTGTATTTTTAGCTTTGTTGCTGTTTTTTTTCTTTTCTATATAGAGACTGAAAGACAGACAGAGAGAGAGAGAGAGAGAGAGAGAGAGAGAGAGAACCCATATCACTGAAGCTTACTCAGTGTAGTTGGAGTTGGGCTTGAACCTGGGTCATATACATAGCAAAGCAGTACAATAACCAACTGAGCTATTTTTACTGTATTCTTTATCTCTAAGATTCCTGTTATGAGTCTTTCATGCTTCCTCTGCCTTGTTGAAGATTTCATTTTTGTTGACAATTTTATGATAAAATAGTTTTGACGTCTTCTTAGGAAATTTATACAACATTGTTAAGGGTAGAGTTTTATTCAGACTACTGTCTTGGTCCACCAGAGGAGGAAGTTGCCTCTGTCTTTTTATAAAGTTTGATATTCTGTGAGGACCAGGGCCCTGGTCTGTTTTGATTGAGTCTGGGTGGTGACCAAGTGCAGTCAGAAATGCCTAGCTAAGTGCAGTCAGAAATGCCTAGAAATGCCTAGCTTACACCAAGTTTTGTGCTGAATAAGGCATCTGAAATTGCAAGTGATTTGTAGATTGGTGTGGGGGAAGTGGATAACCTGGTAAGCTGTGTACTGTCAGTGGAGGCCTCCTTAGCATTTACCATCAGGGACTGTTATTATGGAGAATAAATTCCAAAATAACTACATCAACTAAGCTGCTTTTAGACAAACAGCAACAGATATAGTTAAGGTTGCTGCTATAATCTCTGTGATATCTATAGTTTGAATTCTCATTTCCTGTTATTGTAAATTCATAGGTCCAAAATTGTCATAGCGTGAGGTGCTGGGATTTTAATTTAGCCTGACTGCTCATACGAAGCTCTGTGTGTTATGGGTCTTGTTCTCTCTCTCTCTCTTTCGCTCTCTCTTTTTTTTTCTTTATTGGAGGGGGTTTAATGGTTTCCAGTAGATAGTAAAATATAGTACTTGGTACATGTGTGCTATTTCTCAGTTTTTTTTTTTAAATATAACAACTCAACCCCCTTTAGGTACTCCTCTGCCATCATGTTCCAGGACCTGAACCCTGCCTCCCACCGCCCCAGAATCTTTTACTTTGGTGCAGTACACCAAACCCAGTCCAAGTTCTGCTATGCATTTTCTCTTCTGTTCTTGTTTTTCAACTTCTGTCTATGAGTGTAATCATCCCATATTCATTCTCTTAATGACTTATCTCACTTAACATGATTCCCTCAAGTTCCTTTTTAATTATTATAAAGCAGCATGGAGTGGCTCTTTACCTTTGTTGAGGAAGTTTATCTATATCCTTGCCACTTGGATGCTGAGCCTTTGCCCTTTGTTGTGGTAGCTTATCTGAGACCCATAGAGGCAGAAGATGAAAAACTTGGTAAGAGGGGTCCACTGTAGTGACGAATATGGTGTAGACTTTGTGAAGAACACATTGTAGTATGTACGGTTGGTTTAACATGCTTTATTCTTTAAACATAGATGATATAAAGCAGTATTGTCAATAAAAAGTACAAAAATCAATATCAATTATCAATTACTTATTCAGGGTTAAAAACACACTAATTATAAAATTTATAGTATCTTTCTTCCACATTCTGTTACTATTTTCTTTGAAAAACATGTCTGTGCATAACTTCCCAAGCTTCCTTGCCTTTCTGACATGCATTTCAGTATCTCTTTGTTGTTATTTCAGCTAGGACAAGTAACTTGAGTCACAGAGGGAAAGAACAATAATTCTAACATAAGAATTGAATGCCTAATGCAAAATAAAGATATCACTAAGATTTGGTTCAAAACAAATAATTTTAAAAGTTCCAACTGTGTTGTGATATCTCCATCTTATTGTTGTTCCTGCCAGGCAATAGTTTCTCACTTGTCAGTCAGAGCCAAAACACTCCTTTCCTGTCAATACTGGCAAGGCACTATATAATACATCATCTGCCTTGAAGTGGAACAAATATCTTATACTCGCACAACTCATCCAAAATGAAAAGGAATACATTATAGCAGACTATGGAGGTTGTCAATGAAGATATTTTCATTACAATTGCTGATTCTTAACACACCAAACAATGACAACATTCTCTCATTCAAGTGACAGGTGTCTTACGAATTAAACTATGGCTTTACAAAGTTCAATGGCTCTAGTTGGGACTAAATTATTTGTCATTGAGCATATTTATAATAATAACAGAAGCTCTTATTTGCATATTATATTTTTACCCTGAATTTTATCCATATAAAATTACAAACTATGGGGGTTTGGGTGGTAGTGCAGTGGGTTAAGTGCACATGGTGCAAAGCGCAAGGACCGGCATAAGGATCCAGGTTCAAGCCCCTGGCTCCCCACCTGCAGGGGGGTCGCTTCACAGGCGGTGAAGGAGGTCTTCAGGTGCCTATCTTTCTCTTTCCCTCTCTGTCTTTCCCTCCTCTCTCCATTTCTCTCTGTCCTATCCAACAACAACAATATCAATAACAACAATAATAATAGCCACAACTGCGATAAAACAACAAAGTCAACAAAAAGGGGTATTTGTGGTACAGGCACTGAGCTCCAGAAATAACCCTGGAGGCAAAAAATATAATAATAATAATAATAACTTTTTAAAAATACAGGATACTAGTGGTAGCCATCCATAGTGGTTAAGAATTATATTAGTGGTTAGTGGTTATACAAAAGACTTTCAGATATGAGGCTCCAAGCTCTCATCCCTAATACCACCACAGTACTGCTCTGGAAGGGACAAAAAAATAATTTTATGGGTGAAATCTCTTCAAGCCTTAACAAATTATATTACCTTATTCATTTTACTTTGTCAAGAATCAAATAAAGCTAACACACAGCAGAGTGTAGCAAAACATGTTAACAAATTTTTAAATTATATTTAGAGCCACAATTTGTATTACCTTATGAAAAATAATTGAAAAATGCTTTTACCTGCTTTAAAACCATGACTGAGCATTTGATTACTGTACTGTAATATTACAGGTAGTGGTCTTTATAAAAATGTGATAGTCTGTTGTTAAAATTCGGAGGCTCCAGCTGGCCGGGCTAGCTTCACTGGCGGGTAACAGAGACGACCAGAGACATACGGCTGGGCAGGGAAGCTGTATTTCTTTATTCAGGAACAACGATTCATAAACTAACCCAAACTAATCACCAAACAGAACTCTCTTGCCTCTTTCCCCCGCGGCGGTGCCAAGCACTCTCGAACTCTGGAACTCTGCAACTCTGGAACTCTCTCAGGGTTCCTTGGTGCGGGGACAAGCGGGCCCACGAAACTAGCAGGACTGAACCAATTTTCTTGGCAGGGGGAGATCTAGAACAGCCCAATGTAAAGCATACAACAATTCCCCCTTTTCTTTTTAACTAAATGACCACAGTATCAAAGGTGTGGGGTGAACAGAAACTTATATCGTACAGGCATTTTTTTTAAAAAAAGAAACTGGCACAAACATGGAGAAACATGTAAGCAAGTAACAAGAACCAGTGTGCTGCCAAGGGAAGGCCTGAGGGGGCCATTTTTTGCCTCTGTGGGCAAAAGTTTATCAGCTTGAAAAAAACATTTCTTGCCTCTGGGGGGTGTACTTGCCTCGACAGGCATTTGTATGGGGGCGGGGAATAGCCTAGAGTCCCAAAGGCAGCTGGCTGCAATTTACTTACTATGAAACAAAACTTGTCATTAGCCTAATCATAGAGCAATCTAACGTTTCTAATAGAGAAGGAATTTGAGACTTTTACATATCAACAATGTCTTTTTAACCTTTTGTTACACCCAGTCAAGATGGAGACACACCCTAGGTGTGCGCAGGAAAGAAAACCTCAGGCATGAGAATAATTAGCATAGCCATTGTGCGATCTACCATTTCTAATAGAGAAGGTAATGGAGAGTTTTACATATCAACAAGTCTATTTAACCTTTTGTTTAGACCAACATAGTTAAAATATATTGATTGTTAACTAATTTTTATCTCAGACTTTAAATGTAAGTTAATTTTATCTTTATGAGAATTACGTTGAAAACCTTTTTCATTTAACTTTGTCTAGTAAGAATTTAGCCTTAAAGTTACTGTTTACCAAACTTTAAACACACACATAAACATGGTCATTAATACACAAGGAGAGAAACCTTTGTTACGAAGACATGTCATTTTAAACATGAATTTAGATATGTACTGTCTTAGTTGTTGGGGGGGGTCACCATCCGGAGGTGGCCTCCCGCACAGCTCCACTTCTAGGAATTGCAGGTTGCGATCTCTGTACAAATCTCTGCGTACTTCAGCTTGTCTGCCTTCAGACTGGACCGGCAGCTGGAGATCTCAGCCAGGGTGTCCAGTTTCAGCAGGGAGCCCGGAAGGTTCGGGATCTGTCCAGAATTCATAGTATGAGGGCGGGCAGGCCAGCCTTGTAGAAGGCGCGGGCTGAGGTGCCCAGGGGTGGCGGCCATGATAGGCTGCCGCAGCCCTGCCCCATGGTCCTGTCATGTCTGCTGCCTTGCTCGCAGTGGCTGAGCAGCATGGAGGGATCATGCGTCCAGTGCCCTGCGCCAAGAGGTGGAGAGCCAGCTCTTGTGGGCTGGCCTCGGGCTCTTGCGTGTTGGCATTGGGCTCCAGCGTGTTGGCATCAGGCTCCTGTGTGCTGGCGTCGGCCTCCTGTGGGCTGCGGGGCTGAGGGGCTGTGGGCGCGGTGCATGGGGTTGTCTGGGCGCAGCCGGCTGGCTGGCTGCTCCACCAGGTGGAAAAGGCAACTCCACGCCTCGCCTCTTGCCCGCTGGCTCTTCCCGACTCCGCTGGCTGTTCTGAGTGTGCCCGAGCGAGTGGAAACCACAGAGTGGTCCAGAGATAAATGTTCCAGAAACAGCAAAACAGTCTCGTGAAGAAAGAGCAGAGGCCTTTGGAGATCTCTTCACAAGCAGAAGAGAAGGCCATTGTACATAGGTAGCCAAATTGTCTTCACTTATCTGAGAGATGCGCAGGTCAGGTCCACGTGGGTGCCATTTGTTGTTAAAAATTCGGAGGCTCCAGCTGGCCGGGCTAGCTTCACGGGCGGGTGACAGAGACTCGAGGACACATAATATTACAGGTAGTGGTCTTTATAAAAATGTGATAGTCAAAAACACATATGTAGTATATGTTAACAAGGACTTGAGTTAAAATCCTTGCTTCTCACCTTCAGAGGGAATCTTCATGAGTGGTGAAACAATGCTGAAGGTGTTTCCAATTCTCTTCTCTGTCCCTTTTACTATTTATCAAGAAAAAAGAGTGAGAAAGAAAGAGAAAGGAAGAAAGAGAGAGAGGGAAAGGAAGGAAGGAAGGAAGGTAAGAAGGAAGGAAGGAAAAAAAGAAAAAAAAACATATCAACGAGAACAGTGCAGCTGTACAGGCACTGAGCACCTGCTAAAACCTTGGTAGAAGAAAAAAAAATTTACCCACAAAAACCATCTATAAGAATTCTACTTTTGAAAACAGCACTGAAGGGAAAACTCTAAAAATATTTCCACTTGAGAGGGATGGACCAAATAGCAAATTACTGAATGCTGCCTTTGCTTTCCAGATGTTTCCATACAGATGACATATAAATTGGGAAAGTATTATTTATTTATTTAAGTATTTAAGTATTTTATTTAAGTATTTATTTATTGGGAAAGTATTAGTTTATTTCTAATTTTACTAATTCAGATTTTAAAAACTATCATTTATTGTGGCCAAGTGGTGGTATCCCTATTTAAGCACACATATCACATTGTTCAAGTATCTGGGTACAAGCCCCTGATCCCCACTGGCAGGGGGGTAAGATTCAGAAGTAGGATAGCAATGCTACAGGTGTGTCTCTTTCTCTTTCCCTACCTCTCCTCTTCTCTCAATTTCTCTCCATTTCAGTACAGTTAAAAATACACTATACCCCCCCTCCACTCTTCATCTGCACTATTCCAGCCTTTAGGTTCATGATTAGTTAACAATTTGTTTGGCTTTATATGTTAACTCTCTTTTCAGCCACCAGGTTCTAGATGCTACCAAGGTGCCAACCAGACTTCCCTGGACAGAAAACCTCACCAATGTGTCTTGGAGTTCCAATTCCCCAAAACCCCACCCCACTAGGGAAAGAGAGAGGCAGGCTGGGAGTATGGATCCACCTATAAATGCCCATGTTCAGATGGGAAGCAATTACAGAAGCCAGACCTTCCACTTTCTGCATCCCAAAGTGACCTTGGGTCCATACTCCCAGAGTGTTAAAGAATTCTATCAAGGGAGGGGATGGGATTCAGAGTTCTGGAGGTGGGAATTGTGAGTTATACCCCTCTTCTCCTATGGTTTTGTCAGTGTTTCCTTTTTATACATAAAATAAAAAAATTCACTATGAAGCTATATTTGATTATAGAATACTTATACAGTTTTTAGTGGATGGTTATCATTTTAATTGACACATGCTTGATAGTATTCCAATATCATAGGCTATTACTTCATAAACAAATTATCATCCACCTCCAAATTGAGAACAGCTGGTATAACAAAGAATCAGGTTTTCAATAATAGATTCTATGGTCTGCCCTGTTGACCCCACTTTGCACTAGCTATTACATAGACTGATGTTACTGTTATAATACTGGGTGTGAAACAGTTGAGCTGCAAATTTCCTGAAGCTTGTCAGCTGAGGAGAGGATAATAATGCTACATCAGCAGTGTCACGGTGCCTTCACTCTTCTTCAGTAAGGAACATCTGCTTTCAATTCAACCTGTATTAAGAGAACTACTATTTTAGGCAAACTAAGCTAGGTAATCCATGATGACAGCACAGAAAGCCAATGGACAAAAATCCAAAGAATTACCGGGAGTGAGAGGCTGCAAGAATGGTAGTGTCATAAAAAACATAGCAAAGGCAGGCCCTTTTAGTAGAAAATATTAGTCCCAGGCATTTTTTAACCAAGCAGATTGAAGGTGAAGTCAAGCATACTAAGCAATACTCTATGGCCTTCTCACCAGTAAGTCTGCAGCTACTCCTAGTATGAGTACTAGGAGTTAATGGAGTATTCACAGAAGGGGAGGTAATGGAACCTGTAGAGGATTAGAACAAAGGGAGACCAGCCTGTATTGAACAGAGGCCAGCATAGCAATAAGATCCATTGAGCAAAATATTTCAATATTCTTTAGGGAAGGGTCATCCCCAAAAACCAGCTGTCCATTACTTGTATCAGAAAAATAAAATACTCATAGGGGAAGAAGGGATGGGAAGTGATGGAAAGGACTTTGCACCCTCAGTGATGATGGAGGGAAAGGACCTAAGTTGGGGATGAGAGTGTTCCTCAGACATGTGTCACAGGGCAAATGAGGTACATTGCCTATGTATCAACACCTGTACAGTAAACCACAATCATCCAATGAAATGCCTTGAAAAAAATAATTTCTGAGTTATATTGTGAGTTCAATCTTTCCTCAAAAATATGTTTGTTGTCTAATTAGCACTTACTTGTCATATTCATTTATCTAATATAATCATAGTGTGTATGTTTATACATCCTTGACACGAACTACATGAAGGGTGATCTATTTCCTTTCCTTATTGCATGCCAAGACATACAGCCAGGATTCTTAGTTCCGGAACTAAGCACCAGCGATAACCCTCTAGTAAATACATACATACATACATACATACATACATACATACATACATACATACATACAGTAAGTAGAGGCTGTCTGCATCCCTTCTATTAACTAGTACATGTTCATCAAATACTCATTAGTGCCATGGTAGCGATTGATATACTAGGTAGGCATCAACAGTGTTTTTCAAGAATTCAGTGAGAATTGTATGCCTGCTGTTGTTTAGTTGCCTCTATATAGAGAACCATATTTCTATCTCTAAACTGGGGGCCAGATGGTGGTGTACCTGGTTAAGCACAAACATTACAGTGCATATGGACCCAGGTTCAAGTCCCTGATCCCCATCTGCAGGGGGAAGCTTCATGAATGGTGAAGCAGGACTGCAGGTGTTTATCTGTCTCTTTTCCTCTCTATCACCCTACCTTCTCAATTTCTCTGTCCATATCCAATAATAAATAAACAAATAAATAAATAAAATGTGAATTTAAATTTCAGAGTGTGTCTGAAACAAAATGAGAATTTAAAGGGTGTATAACATGAAATACATATTTATTTATTTATTTAAAATAGAGACAGAGAAATTGAGAGGAAAGGGAAATATAAAAAGGAAGAGAGAACATGAGGCACCTGCTGACCTGCTTCACAGCTAGAGAAGCTTCCCCCTGCCCATGGGGATGGGGACTTAAACCCAGGTATTTGCACACTATGGCACATATGCTATGCTGGATACACTACCACCTAGTGTCAAAACTAAATAATTTTTAAATCTTTTTTTTTAATAGATACAGAGACATTGAGAGAGAAAAGGAGAATAGAGAGAGAAAGAGAGAGACATCTGAGGTTCTGCTTCACTGCTTGTGAAGCTTACCCTGTACAGGTGGGGACGAGGGTGAGGGCTCAACCACGTACTTGTGCATGGTGACATGTGCACTCTACCTGGTATACTACATCACCATCCCCTAAAGCCACTTTAAGAATAAAATTTGGTTAAGAAAAAAAAAAGAGCAGGTTTTTCTCAAAAGAAATTTCAAGTAGGTAGTCAGCAAACTTTGGGAACTTATTAGAAGCAGGATCATCAACCAACTTCCAAATTTTGCACAGGAACTCTAAGAGGCAAAACAGAATTGGGGAGGGCAGGGGAGGCTGGAGGGCACACAGATAAAAGGGGTCACCATTCACCCCTAAGGACTTCCACCACTTTCAACACAAGTTTCAACACTTCTTGAAACATGAAGTTGTAGGAACAAGGACAGAGAAAAATGTCATCATCCCCGCTACCCGCACCACCTTGAGATTCAGTGAGAGGAAAACATGGAGAATACTAACTGCAATAATGCCAAAGTTGCTCTTGTACAGTGGCAAAAATTGCTTAGTTAGAAAATGAGCCCAGCTTTTGTACCATTCCTGCTGCTTAAGATAAAACACGAAGCAATAGAAACTCCAAACCCTGGAGTTCCTATAGCAGTGAAACCTAGAGAGGTTTCCAAAAGTGTCCAGTATAAAGTGGGAACAACTGGAAAAGTCAAACTTGAGAAAGTCATTGAAAAGAATAAAACAAGTTAGATACCACTGATACCTAAGTTTATCTTGTCCTCAAGTGAGATTTTCTTTCATATTAATAACTAGAATTGATCATTTGTGTGTGTCCTCTATATTTGGGGAACAGAATTCCACACTTGGTTGCATTTTACCATCATCAGAGTTTCATCACTTCAGGCTGACATTTTGAGAGAGAGAGAGGGAGAGAGAGAGAGAGATACTTTCACTGAAACCTCCTCTAATATGGAGGAGACAGCAGGGCCTGGGTCAAGTGCATAGCAAAACAGGCATGTTCTCCAGGTGAGCTATTTTTACCAGTCCTGGAAAATCATGGCAACTATCTAGGTGGGGAAATACCAATTAGACAAACTAAGATGGGAGTTATTTGCAGTTTCTCTGATTTATGTCCATTTTCCCCAGTCATTTACATAGTCATGTCCATTGTCATGTCTCCAGCTTCCACCTAAACTGATAACATTTCTTCTCAATGAATAAAATAATTTCAAACATGAGTGAAAAAAGTGTTAGGGTCAGGCAGTGGCACACCTGGTTAAGTGCACACATTGCAGTGCTCTAGGACCCAGGTTCAAGTCCTTGTTCCCTACTTGCGGGGATGGGGAGAAGTTTCATGAATGTTGAAGCAGGGCTGCAGCTATCTCTCTGTCTTTCTCTCTATCTCTTTCCCTCCCCTCTCAATTTCTCTATGTCCAATAGTAAATAAGATAAGTAATTTTTTTAAAAAACAGTGTTAAACAAGTAGGGCACCAAAGTAAAAACCCTGTGGTGAGGGGGAGGGTGGACATGTGGCTTCCTGGACTGGTGGGGGGTGGGTGGGTGGGATGGGACATAGTCTTTTGGTGGTGGGAATGGTGTTTATGTACACTCCTAGTAAAGTGTAGTCATATAAATCACTAGTTAATTAATATGAGAGGGGGAAAATTAATTGTA
Organism: Erinaceus europaeus; assembly: GCF_950295315.1. Classification (NCBI taxonomy): domain Eukaryota; kingdom Metazoa; phylum Chordata; class Mammalia; order Eulipotyphla; family Erinaceidae; genus Erinaceus; species Erinaceus europaeus. The sequence continues at coordinate 55,954,111 of NC_080175.1, forward strand.
TGTCTCGAAGTTTTTAAAACACAGACTGAGTCTTTTTAATATATTTGATATGGGGACTCTCTCAAAAGCCTAGACCAAGTAGATCAGAAGCAACCAGTGGCATAGCTATATAAGATACTAGGTACTATACAGCAAACCCTAACAAAAGGACTTTTCAAATTTAACCCAATTACCAAATAATGTGATGATAACATTAACTATCCATTGTCTTTTTGAACCCTAAGACAGCAGGAACCTCACATCTCCACCATAGAGCCTATATTTCTCCCAGTCCTGGAACCTTAGGATAGGGCCCACTTTCCTACATGCCTCTCCCAATCCATATCAAATAATATTGCATCAGCCGATCGCAACCTAATCAACGCAACGATTGCCACCTCAACATGCTTCAGCTCAGACAGTGTCCAGAGACTTCAGGTGTGGAATGACAACCCTTTAGCTTCATTACTCGGGTGAGACCTTTCCCTTCATAGCATTCTCTAATTCCATCCCAGGTGGATCACTTTCTAACAAAGTCCCAAAACCTAGCTATAGACCAGGTTCTGTGAGAGAGAGCATATGTTCACACGTATCCATAAACTACTGCAAAATATATACCTGAAAGCAAAAGTACACTAGAGTTTGCAGTGAGTACACCCCCCCCCCAACACTTCCTCTCCACTATTCCAACCTTTGGGTCCATGATTGCTCAACAATTTGTTTGGTTTTGTGTATTAACTCTGTTTTCAGCCACCAGGTCCCAGATGCCATCAGGATGCCGGCCAGGCTTCCCTGGACTGAAGACCCCAACCAACAATATGTCCTGGAGCTTGCTTCCCCAGAGACCCACCCTACTAGGGAAAGAGAGAGGCAGACTGGGAGTATGGATCGACCAGTCAATGCCCATGTTCAGCAGGGAAGCAATTACAGAAGCCAGACCTTCCACCTTCTGCAACCTACAACGACCCTGGGTCCATGCTCCTAGAGGGATAGAGAATGGGAAAGCTATCAGGGGAAGGGGTGGGATATGGAGATTGGGTGGTGGGAATTGTGTGGAGTTGTACCCCTCCTACCCTATGGTTTTGTTAATTTATCCTTTCTTAAATAAAAAATAAATTAAAAAAACAGTGTTAAACAGAGGGACTTTTGTTACTAATTATAATTAACAGGAAAGGGGGATTTGAAAAAATTTAAGAAATTGGAAGAACCAAAGTGAGTGATACTGCCTATTGCCATTTACTTTGAGAATATAAGAAGGAGAAGTGATTTGAAATAGGCAAGGATGATGTGTAAATCCTATCTATATAATATTAAGGTTTCTGTAAGACATGAGTGGCTGTTTCTAAGATAAAGCCTTAAGCATATTAAAATGTATATTTCTTTATTGGGGGGATTAATGGTTTACAGTTGACAGTAAAATACAATAGTTTGTGCATGCATAACATTTCCCAGTTTTCCATATAACAACTCAACCCTCTTTAGGTCCTCCTCTGTCATAATGTTCCAGGACCTGAACCCTTCCCCCACCCCAGAATCTTTTACTTTGGTGAAATACACCAGCTGCAAGTGGTGTATTTCCAAGTTCTGCATAGAGTTTTCCCTTCTGATCTTGTTTTTCAAATTCTGTCTATGAGTGAGATCATCCCATATTCATTCTTTTGTTTCTGACTTATCTCACTTCACATGATTTCTTCAAGCTCCATCCAAGTGGGGTGAAGAAGGTGAATTTGCCATTTTTAATAGCTGAGTAGTATTCCATTGGGTATATATACCACAGCCATTCATCTGTTGTTGGACACCTGGGTTGCTTAAGTAGATTATTATTAGTTTTTTTTTTTGCCAGATATTGTGCTTACCTACACAGTCAGAACTGTTTTATTCTGACCTAATAAGAATTTGGGAAAATTATCATCTCAGCTCAACTAATCATGAAGTGGTGATACCAGCCTTCGAACATAGGCAGCCTTAATGCCAGCTCCTGTGTATAATCCTTATAGGATGCTAACTCGTGGGATTTGGAGAGAAGCCAATGACTTTATTGTATTTGAAATAGTGGAGTCATGACTGAATCATTCCAGCATATCTAGAGGAATCATGAAGAGCGATTAGGGAAAGGTTGAGAGCAAGGAGAAGAAAGAGTGAAAGAAACTAGAGCACAGAAGTTTCCTTCAGTGAGGTGGGAGCCAGTCTTGAACCTGGGTTGCACACATGGCAAAGCAGGACACTATCTAAGTGAGCTATTTTGCTGGCTCAAGAGCCAGAGAATTAAAAAGTGGGCAAAACATCATTTTCAGGGAAGACACTGAGAAAAGGCAGGCAGAGCTATGACTGCAGAAGAACAGGGAGAGTGTATGTTATGGAGCCAAAGAAATGAAAATTTCAGGAGTGTCAGAGTTAGTTTGTTTCCTGACTCTGATTTATTTTATCTTAAAGTTCCAAAGTTTCACACATCAATCAAATTCTGCTCTAACCTTTGTTCCCCAAGGAACATATCTGGTATGAAGTACTACAGGATAACCACAACTATTGTAATGAAATTAAGTATTTATAGACTTATAAAGGTGAAAATTTTTTTCTCTGTGAAAGGGACAAATTCATGTTCATTTAGGGCAGTTGTACACTTACAATAGTCAACACTCTATAAACTTCTGCTGTTTCAATAGATTTCAATTCATTGGTGAAGGTAGAAGCAATATGCAACTCAACTCAGTCCAAAGAAAATAATTAGAATCACAGTTCTGAGCAGATTCTGAAATCTGAAATTTCTTTATTTCTTTCTTTCTTTCTTTCTTTCTTTCTTTTTTTTCATCAGGGTGATTTCTGGAGTTTGGTGTCTGCATAGTTGCATCATTACTGGAAGCCTTTTTTTTTTAAAATAGAGGATAAGAGAGAGAAGGAGAGGGAGACAAAGAAAAGGAGAGACAATCACAGCTCTGCTCTACCACTTTTGAAACTTCTTTCCTATAGGTGGGGACTGGAGACTTGAACCTGGGTATGCATAGCAACATGCACATCTACTAAATTTATTATTACCTGGCCCCTGAAATTCAATGTTTTAAAATAATTAGGGAACAAGGTTTGTAAATGTTGTATAATCTTTTCTACCAGCTCCTTTTTCTCATATATATGAAAAATATTTTTCATCACTTGGCCTCAACACTTTTCCATAAATTATTGGTTAAAGACAGGGAGAAATTGAGAGGGAATGGGGAGATAGAAAGGGACAGAGACAAAGAGACATCTGCAGCCCTGCTTCACCCCTTGTGAAGTGTCCCCCCTGCAGGTGGGGACCAGAGGCTTGAACATGGGTCCTTGCACACTGTAGTGTGAGCACTTAACCAGGTGTGCCACCACCTGCCCCCCCCAGCTCCTGTTTCTCTTCAGTGTACTCCTCAATTACAGGTGCTGTATCAGTAATAAATCACCAAGAGTGATCAAATAAACAAATGTCAGAGCCAACAATTAAATGTGAAATAACTACTGTGAAATAGTAGTAAATATGTGAGTTTGGCTTTGCGATGTTTCTGTCATTTGCTTCATGTGTGATAGCAGATACAATGAGGTTACCAGTCTGGCCTTGACTCTGAAGTATTTCGGTGCAACACAGCTTATTCATCTCCATCGTCATTTAGAGTGATTTGTGACTTTGTTCTGTGATTCCATTTTGTATTTTATTAAGTTGATGAGATTCCAGAATTGCTTTCAGAATCTTCCATCTCTCACGAAGATGCTTTAATTCCTCCTCCACATCTATGCAAGACGGACTGTCAGAGAAATCAAACCCAACCAGATGGATTCTTCAAAAGCAGGAAGGGTGGAGAGGATAAACTGATCAAATTTTTATGTTTCCACAGCTCATAATTCTAAATGATCTTATCACCAGTTTCCTTCCATGAAAGGATTCTTGACTAAGGTAAGATCTACCCTCTAGTGGCAGACTTAGGCTATTATATGAAGAGCTAGAACATATTTTTTTTTTGTAAGTAGTAATATGGAGGAGGGCAAAGTTTCAGTCATTGTAATTCTATTTATTCATTCATTCATTCCCTCCCCCCTTTTAAAGAGATTTTATTTATAAATGAGAAAGATAGAAGGAGAGGAAGAAAGAAGCAGATACACTCTGTGCTGCTGGGGATTGAACTCAAGACCTCATGCTTGAGAATCCAATGCTTTATCCACTGCGCCACCTCCTGGATCACAATTCATTCATTCATTCATCCATTCATTCATTCATTCCTCCAGGATTATTAGTGCAGGCAACTATAAATACACTGCTTCTGGTGGCCTTGTTTTCCATTTTATTGTATAGGACAGAGAGAAATTAAGAGGAGGAGGAGATAGAGAGGGAAAGAGAAAGATGAACACCAGCAGACCTGCTTTGATGCTTGTGAAGAGTGCCCTCCTGTAGGTGGGGAACGAGAACTGGAACCTGGATCCTTGTGCAGGTTCTCGCACTTAGTTTACATGTGCTTAACCGGTTGTACCATGATCTGGCCGTGTCACTGTAATTTTTCCACCTTTTTATGTGTGTTGCCTAGAAAGCAGGAGACATAAACTTTCATCTAGTAAAAAATTTTTTGTGCTGACTTTTATCTAAAAATAACCCAACTCCTTTATTGTGGGCATCTTCAGAGGCAGAAAATTAAAAGAAAAGAGAATGTGTACTTGTCACAATAAAAGACACAGACAAATTATTTCAGCCTGAGGTTAATTATATTTTGTCATTGAGCTAGTGAGGATTTATTCTAACTTCAAACACATTTAGAATAAATAAAACTAATGTATTTAAGTGGAAACATCATAGATAAAGAATAATTATGTAACTTCCTTCTTATTTTCACTAGAGTTAAACTGTTATACATGTATTTAATTATCCATCCCAGAAGAATTAATGTGAACTAAGTAGTGTCCATGACCTAGGCAGTGAGCTATCTCCTGTCATCAGTTCAGAACTCAGCAGTGCTCCATAGGCACAGCTAACAGGTCCTGTGCTTTCTCTAGAAGCACTTTCTTCACTTAGCTTCTGAGTCATCATATTCTGTTAGGACCAGCTATGTAATTCAGACTTCAACAAGACAAGAAGGGGCTCCTGTAGGATATATGCATCCCATATGTTCATAGCTACATTATTCAGAACAGGCAAAGAGTGTAAACAGCCTAAATGTCCATCAATAGATGACTGAGTGTAGAAGTTATGAGATACATCCTCTAGGAATACTATTCTGCAATTTAAAAAGGTGATATTGTGTTCATCAGGACAAAATGGATGGGAACTAGAGTTGAGAATGCTTAGTGAAGGAAGTAAGAAGGTGAAAGGCAACCACCAGGTGCTTTCACTCCTATGTGGGATACAGAGAATTGAATCACATAAAGTTGTACTTAAGTACACACACACACACACACACACACACACACACACACGCACACACCTGTACCACCCCAAAGGAAAAGCAGCTAAACTATTTCTAAGACTTTGTGAGCACTCTAGAGGTTATCTGGATGTGGTGGTGGCACAGAAACTGCTCCACTCTTGGGGACTTGAAATCTGGCTTTCAGGCATGGCAATGTGTGTGTTCTGCTGGGTGCACCACCACCCAGTCCTGTTTGCCATTGTATTTATTTTATATGATTTGGAGGAATGTGGCTAGTAGTGTCTAGTATAGTTTTTGACACACATGTACAGTTTCTTATCTCCCCTGCATAGAATCTGTAGAATACTCTCATCTCCAACTTAGAATTTATTCAGTCACTAAATATCAAGACCTCCACTCCCTCTTTTTGAATTTATTTTTATTTGTATTTCATTGAGTAGAGACAGAGAGAAATTGAGAGGGAGGGGTGAGAGAGAAAGAGAGACACATGCTGCGATGTTTCAATGCTTGTGAGGATTTACCCATGAAGGTGGGGAACAGTGGCTTGAACCTAGGTTCTTGTACATGGTGATTCGTGTACTTAACCAGATGTGCCATCATCTACCTCTCCTCCCCAATTCCTCTCTACTAATTTCACTCCATTCCTTCCCCAGAGTCCTTTTCTTTGGTGTAATACACTGCACTCAGCAAAGTTTCACTTGGTGTTTTTTCTTTTCTGTCCTCATTTTTTAAATTCCACCTATAAATGAAGTCATCTAGTATTTGCCCATCTCTTTTTGGCTTATCTCACTTAACAAGATGAATTCAGGTTCCACCCATGATGAGGCAAAAGAGATGACATCCTTATTTTTAACAACTGAGTAATATATATATAATAACTTTGTTATTTTCACATACTTTTTTTTGTTTGTTTTTATTTTTTATTTAAGAAAGGATAAATTAACAAAACCATAGGGTAGGAGGGGTACAACTCCACACAATTCCCACCACCCAATCTCCATAACCCACCCCCTCCCCTGATAGCTTTCCCATTCCCTATCCCTCTAGGAGCATGGACCCAGGGTTGTTGTGGGTTGCAGAAGGTGGAAGGTCTGGTTTCTGTAATTGCTTCCCTGCTGAACATGGGTATTGACTGGTCGATCCATACTCCCAGTCTGCCTCTCTTTTTCCCTAGTAGGGTGGGTCTCTGGGGAAGCAAGCTCCAGGACACATTGTTGGTTGGGGTCTTCAGTCCAGGGAAGCCTGGCCGGCATCCTGATGGCATCTGGAACCTGGTGGCTGAAAAGAGAGTTAACATACAAAGCCAAACAAATTGTTGAGCAATCATGGACTCAAAGGTTGGAATAGTGGAGAGGAAGTGTTGGGGGGGGGTGTACTCACTGCAAACTCTAGTGTACTTTTGCTTTCAGGTATATATTTTGCAGTAGTTTATGGATACGTGTGAACATAAGCTCTCTCTCACAGAAAATGGTGTATATCTAGGTTATGGGACTTTGTTAGAAAGTGAACCACCTGAGATGGAATTAGAGTGTACTATAAAAGGAAAGGTCTCACCCGAGTAATGAAGCTGAAGGGTTGTCATTCCACACCTGAAGTCTCTGGACACAGTCTGAGGTGAAGCATGTTGAGGTGGCAATCGTTGTGTTGGTTAGGTTGTGATCGGTGGATGCAATATTATTTGGTATGGATTGGGAGACGCATACGGGAAAGTGGGCCCTATCCAAGGGTTCCAGGACTGGGGGAAGTAGAGGCTCTATAGTAGAGATGTGAGGTTCCTGCTGTCTTAGGGTTCAAAAAGACAATCAGTAGTTAATGTTATCATCACAATATGCAATATTATTTGTATGGATTGGGAGATGCATACGGGAAAGTGGGCCCTATCCAAGGGTTCCAGGACTGGGGGAAGTAGAGGCTGTATAGTGGAGATGTGAGGTTCCTGCTGTCTTAGGGTTCAAAAAGACAATCAGTAGTTAATGTTATCATCACATTATCTGGTAATTGGGTTAACTTTGAAAAGTCCTTTTGTTATGGTTTGCTGTACAGTATCCAGTATCTTGTATATGGGATATAGCTGTGCTATTGGATGCTTCTAATCTACTTTGTCTAGGCTTTTGAGAGAGTCCGCATATCAAATACACAGCCTATATATTAAAAAGATTCAGTTTGTGTTTTGAGAAACTTTGAGACATACAACTGATTTTCCCCCTCTCATATTAATTAACTACTGATTTACATGTCTACATTTTTCTAGGAGTGTACATAAACACCATTCCCACCACCAAAAGACTGTGACCCATCCCTCCCACCCACTCCCACCCCCTACTGTCCCAAGAAGCTGCATATCCACCCCTCACCACAGGGTTTTTACTTTGGTGCCCTACTTACAATTTGGTCAGGTCCTGCTTTTAGTTTCCCTTTCAGATCTTCTTAGTCAACTTCTGTTGATGAGTGGGATCATCCCATACTCATCTTTATCTTTCTGACTTAGTTCACTTAACATAATTCCTTCTAGCTCTGTCCAAGATGGGTCAGAGAAGGTGGGTTCATTGTTCTTGATAGCTGCATAGTATTCCATTGTGTATATATACCACAGCTTTCTCAGCCACTCATCTGTTGTTGGGCATCTGGGTTGCTTCCAGGTTTTAACTATTATGAATTGTGCTGCTATGAACATAGGAGTACACACCTCTTTTTGGTTGGGTGTTATGGAGTCTTTGGGGTATAACCCCAGGAGAGGAATTACTGGATCATATGGAAGGTCCATGTCTAGCCTTCTGAGAGTTTTCCAGACTGCTCTCCACAGAGGCTTTACCAATTTACATTCCCACCAGCAATGTAAAAGGGTTCATCTGTCCCCACATCCTCTCCAGCATTTGTTGCTGCTGTCCTTTTTGATGTATGCCATTCTTACAGGAGTGATGTGGTATCTTAGTGTTGTCTTAATTTGCATTTCTCTGACAATTAGTGACCTAGAGCAGTTTTTCATATGTTTGTTAGCCTTTTGGATCTCCTCTTAGGTGAATGTTTTGTTCATATCCTCTGCCCATTTTTGAATGGGGTCATTTGCTTTTTTGGTGCTAAGTTTGCAGAGCTCTTTATATATTTTGGTGATTAGTTTCTTGTCTGATCTATGGCATGTGAAGATCTTCTCCCATTCTGTGAGGGGTCTCTCTGTTTGTTTAATAGTTTCTTTGGATGTGCAGAAGCTTTTCAATTTGATGTAGTCCCATTGGTTTGTTTCTGCTTTAGTCTTCCTTGCAATTGGGTTTGATTCATCAAAGATGTCCTTGAGGTGTAGGTGGGAAAGTGTTTTACCAATGTTTACCTCTTAGTATTTGATTGTTTCTGGTCTGACATCTAGGTCTTTGATCCATTTGGAGTTGATTTTTGTTTCTGGTGCGATAAAGTGGTTCAATTTCATTCTTCTGCATGTTTCAACCCAGTTTTCCCAGCACCATTTATTGAAGAGAGCCTCCTTTTTCCATTTAATCCTTTGGGCCCCCTTATCAAAGATTAGATGCCCATAGGTGCTGGGATTTACTTCTGGGCTTTCAATTCTGTTCCACTGGTCTGTGTGCCTATTTTTGTTCCAGTACCATGCTGTTTTGATGATGATGGCTTTATAATATAGTTTAAGGTCTGGGACTGTGATGCTTCCATTTCTGTTTCTTTTCCTCAAGATGGTTTTTGCAATTCTAGGTGTTTTCAGGTTCCAGATAAATGATTGTAGTGTTTGTTCTATTATCTTTTTTAAAATTTTTTTATTTAAGAAAGGATTAATTAACAAAACCATAAGCTAGGAGGGGTACAACTCCACACAATTCCCACCACCCAATCTCCCTAACCCACTCTCTTCCATGATAGCCTTCCCATTCTCTAGCCCTCTGGGAGCATGGACCCAGGGTCATTGAGGGTTGCAGAAGGTAGAAGATCTGGCCTCTGCAATTTCCTCCCCGCTGAACATGGGCGTCGACTGGCGGGTCAACACTCCCAGTCTGCCTCTCTCTCTCCCCAGTAAGGTGTGTCTCTGGGGAAGCTGAGAGCCAGGACACATTGGTGGGGTCTTCAATCCAGGGAAGCCTGGCCAGCATCCTGGTGGCATCTGGAACCTGGTGATTGAAAAGAGAGCCAACATATGAAGCCAAACAAATTGTTGAGCAATCATGGATCCCAAGCTTGGAATAGTGGAGAGGAAGTGTTAGGGAGGTACTCACTGCAAACTCTAGTGTACTTCTGCTTTCAGGTATATATTTTGTTCTATTCTCTTAAAGAAGCTTGGTGGAACTTTGATGGGTATTGCATTAAATTTGTATATGGCTCTGGGGAGAATATTCATTTTGATGATATTTATTCTTACAATTCATAAGCATGGGATATCTTTCCATTTCTTGGTATCAGTTTCTATTTCCTTGAGTAGTGACTCATAGTTTTCAGGATACAAGCCTTTCACTTCTTTGGTCAACTTTATTCCTAGGTATTTGACTGATTTTGCTGAAACAGTAAATGGGAGTGATTTCTGGATGTCTTCTTCTTCAGATTTAGTGTTTGCATAAAGAAATGCCACTGATTTTTGTACATTGATTTTGTAGCCTGATACCTTGCTATATTGCCTAATAACTTCCAGTAATTTTCTACTGGATTCTTTAGGTCTTTCTATGTATACTATCATATCATCTGCAAATAGTGAGAGCTTGACTTCTTCCCTTCCAATCTGTATTCCTTTGATTCCTTTCTCTTGCCTGATTGCTATGGCAAGAACTTCCCATACTATGTTGAAGAGTAACTGTGACAGTGGACAACCCTGTCTAGTCCCCGATCTGAGGGGGAATGCTTTCAGCTTCTGTCCATTGAGTATGATGTTGGCTGTAGGTTTGCTAGATATAGACTCCACTATCTTGAGGAATTTCCCATCTATTCACATTTTTTGTAGAGTTTTGAGCATGAATGGGTGTTGGGTTTTGTCAAAGGCTTTCTCTGCATCTATTGAGATAATCATGTGGTTTTTGGCTTTGCTTTTATTGATGTGGTGAATGACATTGATTGACTTATGGATGTTGAACCAGCCTTGCATTCCTGGGATGAATCCCACTTGGTCGTGATGAACAATCTTTTTGATATGTTGCTGTATCCGGTTGGCCAAGATCTTGCTTAATATTTTGGCATCTATGTTCATCAGAGATATTGGTCTGTAGTTTTCCTTTTTTGTTCTGTCCCTATCAACTTTTGGTATCAGGGTGATGTTGGCTTCATAGAAGGTGGAAGGGAGTATTCCTGTTTCTTCAATCTTATGGAATAGCTTAAGAAGTATGGGTATTAACTGTTTCCTGAAAGTTTTGTAGAATTCGTTTGTGAAGCCATCTGGTCCAGGACTTTTGTTGTTGGGGAGATTCTTAATAACAGTTTCAATATCTTTGTCTATGATTGGTGCATTTAGATTTCGTAGTTCTTCTTGGTTAGTTTTGGAAGTGCATAGGTTTCTAGGAATTGTTCCATTTCTTCCAGATTCTCTAGCTTTGTGGCATGTAGTTCTTTATAGAAGTTTCGCAGGATCTTCTGGATTTCTGTGGTGTCAGTTGTGATATCTCCTGCATCGTTTACAATTCTATTAATTTGAGTCTTCTCTCTTTTTTGTTTGGTGAGTCTGGCTAGGGGTTTGTCAATTTTGTTTAATCTTTCAAAGAACCAACATTTGGATTCATTAATCTTTTGTATATTCTTTTATTTTCGATGTTGTTTATTTCTGCTTGAACTTTAGTGACTTCTGTCCTTCTGGTTGTTTTAGGGATCCTTTGTTCCTCTTCCTCTAAGTCCTTGAGGTGTGCAGTAAGGTCATTCATTTGAGCTTCTTCTTGGTGTTTAATATGTGATTGTATGGCTATAAGTTTCCCTCTCAGTACTGCTTTAGCTGTATCCCAAATATTTTGATAGGTTGTGTCTTCATTTTCATTAGTTTCCAAGAACATTTGAATTTCCTGCTTGAGTGAGTCTCTGACCCAGTGGTTCTTAAGGAGCATGTTGTTTAGTTTCCAAATTCTGTGTCTTTTAATAATTTTCTGTTTGTTGTTAAATGTTAGTTTTACTCCACTGTGGTCTGAGAAGATACTTGGGATGATTTTAATGCTCTTGAATTTATTGATGCTGTCTTTGTGGCCTAACATGTGGTCTATCCTTGAGTATGTGTTATGTGGATTTGAAAAGAAGGTGTATTCCAGTTTTTTGGGGTGGAGGTGCTGAAAATGTCCAAGAGATCTAGTCTGTTGATCTCTTCATTCAATTCTCTTGTATCTTTATTGGTTCTCTGCTTTGTTGATCTGTCTAAGTGTGAGAATGGGGTATTGAAGTCTCCCACTATTATTGTATTACTATTGATGTATTTTTGAAATTCTTTCAGTAGATGCTTAATGTATTTAGATGGTCCCTCATTGCGTGCATAGATGTTAATAATTGTTAAGTCTTCTTGACTGATTGGTCGTCTAATCATTATGTAATGTCCTTGCCTATATTTTATTACTTTATTTAAATTAATATCTATCATGTCTGAGATGAGAATGGCTGTTCCTGCCCTTTTTTGTGATCCGTTAGCCTGTATGATAGTTTTCCATCCTTTCACTTTAAGTCTGTGTTTATCTTGTTGTGACAGATGGGATTCTTGCAAGCAGCATATGGTTGGGTTATGTTTTCTGATCCATCCCCCCACCCTGTGCCTTTTGATGGGTGAGTTTAAGCCATTGCCATTTATTGATATTATGGATTTAATGTATTGTAGTGTGTTGTAGAGCCAGATGTTGTAGTGCGTGGGCCGCAGAGAAGAGAGAGAGAGGGTCCGGAGCAAAGAGGAAACACAAATCTTTATTCATTCTGGCACCTCAGAGTTGGGTGTTAGAGAAGCAGATTGGGCTACGTGGAGGTAGAGAAAATGGCCACCTCATGTAGTAACCTTTCCTGCATCTGAACACCAGAGTGGAGCGCCGGCAAGAGAGCGAGGTGCGGAAAACGAAGGGTTTTTATAGGAGTAGCTTTCGCGAGAATGGGAAGGGGGAGGAGTAACCATAGCACTCCAGGATAGGATGATAACTCTCGTGAGAATGTGAGGGGGGAGGAATAACCAGAGCACTCCAGATATCGCGGGGATATAGACAATGTACTGAGGGCACAACATGGCTGAACAGGCACTCCGAGAATGTCCCAACTCTCCAGGGAACTAGCAGTAGCCTGAGGGGACAATATGGCAGATGTGACTGCATTGGCACAATTTCCTAGCAGTAGTGCCATTGTTCTAAAAAAAAATTTGTTTGCTCTGATATATTGGAAGTATTATAGTGATGTTCTTGTTTATAAGAGGTCTTTTAGTACCTCTTTCAGGGCCGGCTTGGTGATGGTTGCCTCCTTTAACTGTTGTTTATCTAAGAAGGTTTTGATCCCTCCATCTAGTTTGAATGAAAGTCTAGCAGGATATATTATTCTTGGTTGAAACCCTTTTTCATTCAAGGCTTGATAGATATCTTGCCACTCCCTTCTGGCTTTTAGAGTTTGAGTGGAGAAGTCTGCAGATAATCTTATGGGTTTTCCCTTGTATGTGACTTTTTGTTTCTCTCTTGCAGCCTTTAGGATCCTTTCTTTATCCTTACTTCTTCTCATTGTGACTATGATGTATCTTGGTGTTTTCAGGTCTGGGTTGATTCTGTTTGGTACTCTCTGGGCCTCTTGAATCTTGATATCCTTTCTGTTATTCATGTCTGGGAAGTTTTCTTCTATTATTTCCTCTAGAATGTTTGCTTCCCCTTCCTCTCTTTCTTCCTCTGGAAGGCCAATTATATGAATGTTACTTCTTTTGAGATCATCCCATATGTCTCTGTTGTTGTTTTCAGTGTCTCTCAATCTCTTTTTAAGCTCTTTCACCTCTTTCTTTGTTTTCTCTAACTCATCCTCTGTCTGACTAATTCTGTTTTCTGCTTCTGTTAGTCTGCTTTCCCTTGCCTCAGCTTCTTTCTTCATTACAGCTATTTCAGCTTTCAGTTCTCTAATTGCCTCAAGATAATCAGTATTTTACTTGGGGGTCTCAACTATTATTTCCCTAATACTGCCATTCCTTTCCTCCAATGTTGTTTTCATTTCTGTGATTAATAAGTTTATTATTGCTTGCATACTTTTCTTATCTATGGTTACCTCTGGCTGATTTGTAGTTTCTTCTGGGCTCTTGTCTTCATTCATTGGAGTAGCAGTTTTATTTGTTTTTGATCTACCCATTTTTTTATTTATGTGTTTCTTTTTTTATGCTCTGTTGTTCCTCAGTTGTTGTGTCTTAAGTACAAATAACACTGTACTAAATACCTTTATGACAATTGCACTCACCAACTTCAGTAATTACAGTAGCAACTGAAGTAAGTATTGAAGTAGTTTAATCCTTACCAGTTAGCCAAACAATTTCTCCAATCTGTGAAAAAATAGTAACCAAATCCCAGTGAGGAAAGAGAAAAGAAAGAAAGGATAGCAAGAATAGACAGTTATGCAAATCTACTATCCACTGTATATTCTAGGGGTAACAAGAGTGAAAAGGGAGCTAGAGCAGAGATACACACATAGAGAGTCCACTCTGAGTCAGATTTCTTCCCCAAAATAATTCACAAATTCAGAAAGGCAAAGAAGAAGGAAGAAGTGTATGACAAGATTAAAAAAAAAAAGAGAGAGAGAGAGACAAGACAGAGAAAAGGTAGAAGATAAGAAAAAGAGTTGTAATTAAAGAGCAGTGAAAGGAAATTCCCAAATGTGTATCAGTGAATTCAAAAAAGCACCCTGTTTGGTGGTGTGGGGGATCCTGCTAGGAGCTGTTCCCCAGGGACTGCTTGGGGGGGGGAGCGGGAAGGAGGTATGCTTGAAAATTAAAAGGAAGAAAGAAAAGTTTTTTTTTTCTCCTTTTTTCCCTACTCTAATTCTTAACCCAAATTAAGTTATAGTCACCTCCTTGGCGTCACTGCTAGGACCCCTTATTGGCTGGCCTGCTAAAGGCAGAAAATCCTACCGTTTCCAGGAGATGTGGTCGGAGCTCAGCTGCTAGCAGCTTCTCAGTCTGCCATCTTCCGGGAAGCCCCCCCCCCCCCTCCAGACTTTTTTTTAAAGGATTTTCGAAAATGAATACTAGCTCCAAGTCCTTTGATCCAATGAGAGCTATAAGAAGTCTTCGGATCCGCCCTCAGCATCGCGGTGGTCCCCGGAGACTCCCAAGAGGAAGCCCCCAAGCTACAGTGCTCCCTCCCGGTCCTCTGCTGGCTGCCCAGCAGTGCTCTGCAACCGGCGGAGGAGCCGCCTTCTGGAGCGGAGGACAGTGCTGGCGCACCCGCCTTGCCCGCCGCCTGGGAAGTCTGGAGCAGCCGCCCGCTAGTCCGTGCCACCTTTACTCTAATTCTTAACCCAAATTAAGTTATAGTCACCTCCTTGGTGTCACCGCTAGGACCCCTTATTGGCTGGCCTGCTAAAGGCAGAAAATCCTACAGTTTCCAGGAGATGTGGTCGGAGCTCAGCCGCTAGCGGCTTCTCAGTCCGCCATCTTCCTGCAGTCCTCAGTCTGTGTTTTAAAAACTTCGAGACAACAATTAATTTTCCCTGTCTCATATTAATTATCTAGTGATTTATATGACTACACTTTACTAGGAGTGTACATAAACACCATTCCCACCACCAAAAGACTCTGACTAAATTGAAAGTAGGGCACCAAAGTAAAAACCCTGTGGTGAGGGTTAGACATGCATTTTCCTGGGCCAGTGGAGGGTGGGGATGGGTGGGTGGGATGGGACACATGATACTTTTGTCTAATGTTTGAGTCAGTGTGACACTTGCTGAAGAGTGATAGAGCATCAGGTACATCTCCTTCCATCAATAGATCAGGAAATGACAGATGTTTGTGAGGTTGTGGAGAAAAAGGAACTCTTCCACACTGCCAGAATGAAAACTGGTGAAACCATTCTGGAAGACTGTATGAGGAGTCCTTAAACAAATGAAAATTAAGTGACCTTATTAGCAAACAATACCACCCTTGGGCATTGATCCAGTGGACACTGAAACACTAATTAGAAGGGACATATGTACCCCTATGTTCATAACTGCATCAGTCACAATAGACAAGGAGTGGAAGCAGCTAGATGACCAAAGAAGTATGGGATATATATTCTATGGAGTAATAATATGCAATAAAAAAAAGATGATACTGTGCTCTTTGGGGCAAAATGGATGGAACTGGAGATGATTATGCCTAGAAAAACAAGTAAAGAGATGAAAGACAACTACCATATGTTTTCACTTATATGTGGAATCTAGAAAATTGAAACATATAAACTTGGGGGGGGGAAACAGAAGCAAGCAAGCTGTGAGAACTATAGTGGTTATCTTTGGGAGGTGGGAGGGTGGGGACATAGAATTCTGGTGGTGTGTGTGTTATAGATCTATGCACTATAATCTTACAATCTTGTAACCTATTATGAATAATAAATAAATTAAAAGAAAAAGAAGAAATGGTGACCTTGTAGCTCTGAAGCAGCTTCAATATTGGGGTAACTTGCTTACCTGAATTCCCAAGCATTATGGCATGGCAGCTTTGCTCATGAAGCCTGGTCTGCTCCAAGGTTTACACCTGTATCACGGGCTGCGCCTTCTTCTCAACTAACTCTGGATAGTGTAAACACCTCATCTTCTCTCACCTATTCCTTCCTTAGGTAATAGCATGTAACCACTGAACTTTTATTGAAAACACATGAGCAACCATGTTGAGATAGGTAAAAAAAACTATGGATTTATTAGGCTCATATTATGTTCCTGGAAGCCTGTGTAGCAGCTTGACTTTCATGTCTTAGGCTGATCAATAAAGTTAAGTGCCACTGAGAATAGATGGGAGAGGAAAGGACCTAACAATAATATGAATGATATGAGTTAGTTTTTCTCCTAAGTCATTCTCCAGCTATGAGCTTCCAAGCACCCACATCCCGAGTAACCAGATCCCAAGAAGAGAGAGCTGTTTCCACAAAACACCAGCTTAAACATTTTTTTTTTCAAATCTTGGGTAATTATAGTCCTCTTTTTGTCCCACCTCAGATCATATGCCAATCTACAATGCTGTCTGTTGTTAGTCACACCCACACCCTCCTTCCTCTTTGTTTTTGGATTCTAACAATTAAGTCATAATGACATTATTATCATCATACCTGGAAATTTGTTCTTCCCAACCAAAAATGTACATAGATAAAATATAAAATACTCCATGTGATTGTAATACTCTCACAGGTGGCAGAAAATGTAATTTAAATTATGTTTTGTTGACAGATAACTGATAGCTTATAAATATGTAAATATCAGTTCAATGCTTTTGTTGATATTTGACATCTTGCTCCCACAAATCATGCATGGAAATTGTCAGAATCCAATTATTATAATTTTTTTAGAGGCAAATACTTAGACAATCCCTCTGTATGACAAATGCAATCATTACATTTCAAAAAAACTAGCCCTGTTTTAATAGGTGCTCAGTAGATATATGGTGAGTAAATTTGTATATCCAGTGTGTAATTCAAAGTGCCCATATTTAATGAAAAAGTTTTCTCATTACAAATGAATTCAGAGATCTGGGAAGTAGATTTTTAAACACAAGGTAGGTAGAAAATTCGTAGATATATGAGAATAGATGTAAGAAAATATGTTTTCCTTACTTGTTTATCTGGGTAATTATAAAACATCACTCTACATTGAAGCGTATAACTTCAGAATTACCATTTCCTTTTGATGAGTATTTATTAACTTTGAGGAACACTTATTAAATAGCTCATATCTGACAAGAATTATGTAAAAATTTTAAACATGTCTAGTTTGGGGAGGCATTGGTGAGTCTAAGGAATTACTCAGAAAATATTGAGTTGTCAGAAAGGTCATGATATGCATTTTTATGTAGAAAAGCATAGACTAACACATCATGATTTTTCCCACAATTCAATATATCCTCTGCTTTTACATTATGAAAAAACATGATGGAGAATTAGTATAATTTTTCTGTAAGTATTTGCTAAAAAGCCACTGGTAAATCTGTGGGTCAGGTATTTACTGTCCTAGGTTATTAACTATTTAGTTAATTTCTTTAATAGGTTTAGGTCTACTGAGATGTTCTTTCTTCTTGTATGAGTTTTGGTCGTGTGTCTTTCAAGGAGTTGGTCTATTTCATCTAGGTCATAGAATTTGTGAGCACAAACTTCTTCATCCTGTTTTGTTTTCTTTTTTTAAATTTTTATTTCTAAAAAGGAAACACTGACAAAAAACATAGGATAAGAGGGGTACAACTCCACATAATTCCCACCACCAGAACTCTGTATCCCATCCCCTCCCCTGATAGCTTTCCTATTCTTTATCCCTTTGGGAGTATGAACCAAGAGACATTCTGGGGTGCAGAAGGTGGAAGGTCTGGCTTCTGCAATTGCTTCCCTGCTGAACATGGACATTGACAGGTTGATCCATACTCCCAGCCTGTCTCTCTCTTTCCCTAATAAGGTGGGGTTCTGGGGAAGTGGGGCTCCAGGACACATTGGTGGTGTTTTCTGTTCAGGGCAGTCTGGTTGGCATCATGCTAGCATCTGGAACCTGGTGGCTAAAAAAGAGTTAACATATAAAACCAAACAAATTGTTGACTAATGAACCTAAAGGTTAGAATATTGCAGATGAAGATTTGGGGGTCTCAGTTTTGTAGATAGTTAGTGGGCCTATTTTGGTTATATTCCAAAAGGCCCATGACTATACTAATTTTTTAAGATCAAATCGATGAGGTTTACAGTCAACAATATATATACATCTTTCCCATATTTCAGAGCTACTCTCTTCCCTGATCCAGGTTTCTGGTCCTTTTTCTAGCCATGATACCATCTCCCCAGACAATAAATTGGATCCACCTGCATATTAGTTGTCAGACTTAGGAAAAAAAAAATCCTGTTTTCTTATCAGCCTCTTGCATTGACTATGACAGTTGGGAATTCTCAAGGTTTCTTAATCTCAGAAGAGCTTTTGGGGCACATGTTGGTTTGTGTCATTAAATCACCAGGCCCTTGAAATAAGGCTTTACTCTTCCACACTGAGTTCTGAAGTTCTGTATCTTATTTGAGATGGGCTATCTTAAGAAGCACTCTGAAATAGAAGAGCATTCTTTGTGTACTAATTAAGGTATTTCAGAAGGAATATTGTCTACCAATGTAATCTTGAAAATAGCCATTCAAGTAAACTTCTATAAGAACAACTGTTTTTCAGGGTAAAGAGGAATAATATGTTTAGTCTTTTTGAGTTAGGTGATATAAAATTTGAGATTTAATTGTCTAGAGAAGTTTGTGCTTAATAAATATTATGTGTTAAAGTTAAAAAGAAAAAAAAAAAAGATCTACAGCGATGTCTCTTCTTTTGTTTCTGAGCTTAGTACCTTGCTTCCCCTCTATTTTTTCTTAGCTATCCTGAGAAGAAATTTATTATTTTTATTTATCTTTTCAAAGAACCAGTTTATGACTTTGTTGATTTCCTGTTTTAAATTTCATCGATTTCTGCATTTTTTAAAAATAATTTTATACTTGCTATAAAAGACTTTGTGTTTCTTCTTATACTTTCCATAAGTGAAAACTCAGGTATTTAATTTTAGGTCTGTGTTCTTTTCTTTTTTTTTTTAATTTTTTAAAATATTTATTTTATTTATTTATTCCCTTTTGTTGCCCTTGTTTTTTTATTGTTGTAGTTATTATTGTTGTTGTTGTTGGATAGGACAGAGAGAAATGGAGAGAGGAGGGGAAGACAGAGAGGAGGAGAGAAAGACACCTGCAGACCTGCTTCACCGCCTGTGAAGCGACTCCCCTGCAGGTGGGGAGCCGGGGTTTGAACCAGGATCCTTATGCCAGTCCTTGTGCTTTGTGCCACCTGCGCTTAACCCACTGCGCTACAGACCAACTCCCCTGTGTTCTTTTCTAATACATGCATTCCATATTATAAATTCCCCCATTAGACACAGCTCAACAGATCTCAATGTTTCTCACACATCTAAGGTTGTATCTCTTATTGATTTAAAAATATTAATAATTTTTTCTTGCAATTTCTCCTTTCATGTATTGATTTGAAGTGTGTTGTTTAATCTCTTAGTATGTTAAGATATTACTGTTATCTTTCTGTTATTGATTTATTTCTTTTTCATTTCACCACCAGTTTATTGCTAGGGCTCATTGCCTGCACAACAAATTCCTCTTTTATACTTATTACTATTATTGTTGTTATTATTTGATAGAATAATGAGAGGGTTAGGGTGGAAGAAAAGACAGACGGGGAGAGAGAAAGAGAGATACCTGCAGCCATGATTTTTTTTTTCCACCAGGGTTATCACTGGAGCTCAGTGCCTGCACTATGAATCCACCACTCAGTGGCCATTTTTTCTTTCCTCTCCCCTCCCCTCCTCTCCCCTCCTCTCCTCTCCTCTCCTCTCCTCTCCTCTCCTCTCCTCTCCTCTCCTCTCCTCTCCTCTCCTCTCCTCTCCTCTCCCCTCCCCTCCCCTCCCCTCCCCTCCCCTCCCCTCTCCTCCCCTCCCCTCCCCTCCCCTCCCCTCCCCTCCCCTCCCCTCCCTTCCCCTTCCCTTTTCTTTTTCTTTTTTCTTCTCTTTTCCTTTCTCTTCTTTTTGGTTTCTATTTTCATTTGACAGGACAGAGAGAAATTGAAAGAAGAGGGGAGACGGAAAGGGGGGAATGATAGGCACCTATAGACCTGTTTCACTACTCTTAAAGCTTCCTCCTGCAGATAGGGAGTGGGGGCTCAAACCTGGGTCCCTAAAGCATGTTAATATGTGTGCTTCTGAGGAGGTAGGGAGGCCCCCCCAAGTTCTCAGCTCCCAGACCCTCCAGCAGGAAGGCAAAGGCTGAGGGCTAGAGGCAGAGGCACTGCTGCCATTTTATTCTGTCAAGCCCCCTCAATTTCACTATGACCCTTCAATAAAGTTGTTTTACACACACACACACACACACACACACACACACACACACACACACGTGCTTAACCAGGTGAACCACCATCCATCCCCAACTCCCACTTTGTTTCAATTAGTGCAAGCATGTAATTTTTTCTCTATCAGCTTACCTCTAAACTATGTTTCTTGTAAGTGAACCTTGTGATTTGTTTGATCCATTAATAATCTTTGTCTTATAATTTGCATATTTAGATCACTTTGCTCTTTTCTAATACATATATTCCATGTTATAAAGTCCCCATTAGGTACAACTCAACAGCTCTCAATATATCTCATATCTAATGTTATGTCTCTCATTGATTTAAAAATAATAAACATTTTCTCTTGCAAAGTGATTACTGATATACATACATGTATATATGAAAATATATATTCCATATAGCTGGACTGTCTGCAATATTTTGCATTCTTGTTTCTTTTTCACAAATCAATAAAAATTTTAAAGGCACAAGATTGTTCTTTGTTATGTATATGAAAGATTTTGCAATATAAGCTGTTCTTTTTTTCATTTGGTCTTCCTGTTTTACCTTTCACTCTTTTTGAGATCTTTGAAGCACCTTTATAAGTTGTTTGTTTTATTTCTCTCTCATTGTCTTGAGTGTCATTTATTTACATTGAAATCTTTCTAGTTTCACAACTACAGATCTTGGTGGACTTCACAATGCATTTAGATAACTAGGTTTTCTGTTAGCTTTATGGACTCGTATATTAAGTTATTTCCTGGTTTAGGGAAGTTTTCCACCTTTATCTCTTTAAATAAACTCTTTTTTCCTTTTCTTTCTCTCTCCCCATTTGGGTACCATTATATTATGTTGCCTTTCACAATATAGTTTATAGTTCTTATGATGTTTCTTTATTTTGTAATCTCTTGTTTGTCTCTTCTTTCTCACCTGAGTTACTATAAAAAATTCACTGAGTCACTCCATTTATTCTATTTTGTTCCATAGTTTTCTTTTTGTAATATTTTATTTATTTTATTAGAGGGAGAGAGAGAGAGAGAGAAGGAAAGAACTGCTCAGCTCAAGCTGAAGGTGGTACTAGAGGTTGAACCTGGGACTTCAGAGTCTCAGGCAGGCCCATTATTGCTGGGCTAGAGTGAGGATGTTTCTTCCTGGGTACTTGTTCTCTGAGTTGGAGAGAACTCGACCGGAGCCAACCTGGGCTGCTGCTTACTCAGAAATGTGGGATAGGAACCAGGAACTTGTGACTGAGTGGGAACGCAATGCAATACTGCCTTTATTGATCAAAGAAAGCTGTCTCTATATCTTCTGAAATGGAAGTGGAAGCTCAGAAAAGGAAATGGCTAGGATAGGTGGTGGGGAGAGAAAAAAAGAGCATGAAGGTAGCAAGCTTCCATCTAACCAGTGGGGATTAAACCAATGCCCTGTAGGCAGGGCAGGTCTCAGGCAAAACAATGATTATGTAAATAGACCACAGCATCAAGCAATGCAGCATGGAGCAGAGGGGAGCTGGCATAATGCCCAACACATTATACTGTCTCCACAGTCCCTGGCCATATTTCCTATGATTTGATCTATTTCCTGAGTTCTTTACATCTTGAGTCTCTGTTGTTTTCTTAGTTTCAGTTTATGGCTTTTGCTTATTTTTCATCTGTATTCAATCATTTG
The DNA here is from genome assembly GCF_950295315.1 of Erinaceus europaeus. Classification (NCBI taxonomy): domain Eukaryota; kingdom Metazoa; phylum Chordata; class Mammalia; order Eulipotyphla; family Erinaceidae; genus Erinaceus; species Erinaceus europaeus. Next base: position 55,976,100 of record NC_080175.1, read on the forward strand.
TGTGCCTTAGTCAAGTTGTATCTCCTTAACACTCCTGGATTCTATCAAATAACTTTGACTTGCTTTTCTGAACTTTTTTCAACTTCCTTGAATTTCTCTACAATAGCAATTTTGTACTTCCTACCCAATAGGGAGTTTTTCCTCCCTTTTTCTCTCACCATTTTATTTTGAAAACTTTTAAACTTACAGAAAAATTTAGACTACTACATTTGTAGTCATCACTTGTTAACATTTTGTAGTACTTTATCTCCATCTGTGTGGGGATATAGCATGTATAAATCTGCTGATAAAGTAAATTGCAGACAAATATGTGCATGTAGAGTTGATTTAACATTAAGATTCTTATTTTGAGATAATTATAGAGTTGCATGGAATGGTGAGATTCTGTGTAAACTTCTATGTTTCCCCAAATGGTGCCATCTTGAAAAATTATAATGTCATAATTAGGATATTGATACTGATGTAGTCAAGTCTAGAATATTCTTGTTATCATAAAGACACTCCTTGTTGTCCCTTTATGCCCATACCCACTTCTTTCTTGCCCCAACCCTTCCTAATAAACTGCAACCACTATGTTTTATATTACCATAAGATTTTGCCACTCTTGAACTGCTTTTTAATTCAAATAGATAAATAGAAATAGAAGAAACAATGTAATATCAGAACTTTCTCTGGTTCCATGGCACCTCATTAGTACTGTGTGCTGCCTTTGACGTGGGTATGGGAGTCATTCTAGCATTATGATTTCATATTCCCTCTAGGTCACAAATTATTGAGCAAGTTTAAAGATGGAAAAAATATTGAGCAACTTTTTTCCTTTTGGTGTGCCCATATTTCTATTTTAAATTACCTTCTCCCCTTAAAAATAATAATACCCTGGATAGGATCCTATCCCCTGCTCTACATCTTCAGGAGGAAAGTTTCATGCTGCAAGTCTCTCTCTCTCTCTTTCTCTCTCTCTTTGCCTCCAGTGTTATTTCTTTGGCTTTGTGCCCACACCATGAATTCACCTCTTCTAGAGGCCGGTTTTCCCATTTTGTTGCCCTTGTTCTTACTGTTGTTGTTGGATAGGACAGAGAAAAATCAAGAAAGGAGGGAAAGGTAGAGGACAATTAAAATACATTTGATGTTGATTTATTGCTTTTTAAATTAAGAAAGTTATATGAGATTCATTGGTGTTTTATAATACACTGTAAAGACATAAGGATGCTAATTTTTCCTGTGTGAGACAAGTTATCATTTATATGTTTTGACAAGAAAAGTCACCTGTATTCTAATGAGATCCAGTCTAGGTTCTCTATTTGAAAAATGCCCAGTAGCAGGAAATCAATATAGTGTCTGTTGGGATGATACTCTCAGGATAAAGAATAGGGAAACTTCCCATGGAGAAGATGGGATGTGGAACTCTGGTAGTGGGAATTGTTTGGAGTTGTACCCATCCTATCCTACAATCTTGTCAATCATTATTAAATCAATAAAAAATGAAAAAAAGAACTATGGGTACTAGACAACATCACAAGGAATAATACTCACAGCATAGAAATGCCACAAAGAGAAGAGAGAGCGCAGAAGCAGAAGCATTATTTGAATAACATCAACTGATATTCTCTCACAGTGGAAAAGGAGATAGATCCTCTAAATCCAGGAAACTCCAAGAGTTTCAAACAAAATAAAATTAACGTTATACCTAACAAAGTACATAATAAAGTGGCAAAGATAGAAGAGATAGAGAAACTTTAAAAAATATCAAGAAAAAAAGTGGAGTCAAGTATAAAGGAATCCACGTAAGACATGAAGTTGATTTCTCAACAAAAATTCTAAAGGTCAGAAAAGACAGAAAACTCTCTCTACCTAGGTGATCACTCAGGCTTGAGGGTGTGACAAAGAACTTTCCACATAAATAGCAGTTTAGGGAATTCATTACTAAATGAACCCTACAAGAAATATTAAAAGAATATATAAGATGGAAATATAGAATGAAACCACTATATAAGGAAAATAAAGAAACAAAGCAAGGGATACAAGCAAAGTCAAAAAGAGAACAGTCTTTGGATTCTACCAGATAAGCTAGTTAACCAAAGAGAATAAATGGGAGAGTAGAATTGGCTTGCCAGGGTGGAGGGGGTTCCATTGAGCTTTTTTAGAGGGACATTGATGCTTATGTGGTAAATGTGGGATAAGCACGTGTTTCAGAGAGGTGTGAACATACATATTCTAAAGCATTTGTATTCTTGGAAACCAAGGTAACCTCAAAATTAGAAATTATTCAACTCTTTGATGTTTGGGCATGAGGCCTAGACATCCAGTGTGTTCTGCTATGCACTTAAATTGTAAACCATATATTTTGTGCACTTATGTGCTTGCTCTGGCCAAACTGTGAAGACAGATATTTCAGTTCGCTTGAAGAATATGCTGAGATAGTTAAAAAATATAAATAAGTAAGATTTTATCCAAGAAAAGAAATAATAACCATGGATTAGGTGAGAAGTGGCTAGATTTTGAAGACAAAGTTCATGTAATGATTGAGAGAAAAAAGTAGTAAAGGATGATTCCATGATTTTCAGCTTGACTACATGAAGAGTATGAAAGGTATTGATTTGGAGGAGATTTCAAAATTTAATTTTAGAATGTTAATGTTGAGAGAACCAAAATCATCTCAAGAGACTTTCAAGTAGGCAGGCATATATATGAGTCTGAGATTCAGAGGGAAGTGAGGTCTAGGATAGAGTTATGAATCTCAGAGTTATTAGCATATAGATGGTCTTCTAAGCCACGAAACAAGATCATTAATGGAGTGAGTTAGAAAGAAAGAAATCTAAAGATTGCAGTCTTAGGATACTGATATTAAAAGACTAGAGTGGAGAAATGAGTAGGGACTGCAAACAAGATGATAAGATAAAGAGAAAACTGATGAGGCATTAAGTCTTAGAAGCCAAATGAAGAGAGAGCACAGTGGGCAGTGGGTAGAGTAACTCTATGCTCCAAACACAATGTATCAAAGACACAAGGGCCAGAGATTGACTGTTGGATTTATTCACTTGAAAGGCATTAGTGACCTTGCAATATGTAGTTTCAGTAGCACAAAAACATTATTCAAGTGAGTTCCAGAGATTCTGGGGAGAAAATTAGAAGCAGCAAGCATAGACAATGTTGAACACACATACTGTAGTGGGTATAAAACAATGAAAAGTCTAATGAGGGAGAACTGGGCTGCATAGTGCTTTGATTTGTGTTAAAGTGGAAGAAATTATAACTTGTTTATGTCTTTGTGGTGGGCTTTCAATAGAGATCGATGATGCTGAAGATGTTCCAGATCAATGGCTCTGAATAGAGACAAAGGAATAATATTTAGTTCACACTCACCAGTGTGTCATGGATCCCCACCTCCCTGGAGCCCTACCCTACTAGGGAAAGATAGAGATAGGATGAGGGTATGATCCACCTGCCAATTCCCATGTCCAGTGTATAAGTAATTATAGAAGCCAGAACTTTCACTTTCTACTCTCCATAAAGATCTTTGGTCCATACTCCCAGAGGGATAAGGAATAGGAAAACTTCTTTTTTTTAAATCCCTACCTTTATTTATTTTTTTAAAATTCAAAATATCAAAGTTTTTTTTTTATTAAAGAAAGGAGACATTAACAAAATCATAGGATGGTGGGGTACAACTCCACACAATTCCTGCCTCCCAAATAGGTGGTGGGAATGGTATTTATGTACACTCCTAGTAAAATGTAGTCATATAAATCACTAGTTAATTAATATGAGAGGGGGAAAATTAATTGTATGTCTCGAAATTTTTAAAACACAGACTGAGTCTTTTTAATATATAGGCTGTGTATTTGATATGCAGACTCTCTCAAAAGCCTAGACCAAGTAGATCAGAAGCAACCAATAGCACAGCTATATATAAGATACCGGGTACTGTACAGCAAACCCTAACAAAAGGACTTTTCAAAGTTAACCCAATTACCAAATAATGTGATGATAACATTAACTATCGATTGTCTTTTTTTTGAACCCTAAGACAGCAGGAACCTCACATCTCCACTATAGAGCCTCTACTTCCCCCAGTCCTGGAACCTTAGGATAGGGCCCACTTTCCCGTATGCCTCTCCCAATCCATATCAAATAATATTGAACCTGCCGATTGCAACCTAATAAACACAATGATTGCCACCTCAACATGCTTCACTTCAGACTGTGTCCAGAGACTTCACGTGTGGAATGATAACCCTTTAGCTTCATTACTTGGGTGAGACCTTTCCTTTCATAGTATACTTTAATTCCATCTCAGGTGGTTCACTTTCTAACAAAGTCCCAAAACTTAGATATAGACCAGGTTCTGTGAGAGAGAGCATATGTTCACACATATCCATAAACTACTGCAAAATATATACCTGAAAGGAGAAGTACACTAGAGTTTGCAGTGAGTACCCCCCTAACACTTCCTCTCCACTATTCCAAGCTTTGGATCCATGATTGCTCAACAATTTGTTTAGCTTTGTATGTTAACTCTCTTTTCAGTCACCAGGTTCCAGATGTCATCAGGATGCCGGCCAGGCTTCCCTGGACTGAAGACCCCACCAATATATTCAAATTTAATGCAATACCCATCAAAGTTCCACCAAGCTTGTTTAAGAGAATAGAACAAACAGTGCAATCATTTATCTGGAACCTGAAAACACCTAGAATTGCCAAAACCATCTTGAGGAAAAGAAACAGAAATGGAGGCATCACACTCCCAGAAATTAAACTATATTATAAAGCCATCATCATCAAAACAGCGTGGTACTGGAACAAAAATAGGCACACAGACCAGTGGAACAGAATTGAAAGCCCAGAAATAAATCCCCACACCTATGGACATCTAATCTTTGATAAGGGGCCCGAAGTATTAAATGGAAGAAGGAGGCTCTCTTCAATTAATGGAGCTGGGAAAACTGGATTGTAACATGCAGAAGAATGAAATTTAATCACTTTATCTCACCAGAAACAAACATAAACTCCAAATGGATCAAAGACCTGGATGTGAGACCAGAAACAATCAAATACTTAGAGGAAAACATTGGTAAAACACTTTCCCACCTACACCTTTAGGACATATTTGATGAATCAAACCCAATTGCAAGGAAGACTAAAGCAGAAACAAACCAATGGGACTACATCAAATTGAAAAGCTTCTGCACATCCAAAGAAACTATTAAAAAAACAAAGAGACTCCTCACAGAATGGGAGAAGATCTTCACATGCCATACATCAGACAAGAAACTAATCACCAAAATATATAAAGAGCTCAGCAAATTAAGCACCAAAAAAGCAAATGACCCCATGCAAAAATGGGCAGAGGATATGAACAAAACATTCACTACAGAGGAGATCCAAAAGGCTAACAAACATATGAAAAACTTCTCTAGGTCACTGATTGTCAGAGAAATGCAAATTAAGACAACACTAAGATACCACCTCACTCCTGTAAGAATGGCATACATCAAAAAGGACAGCAGCAACAAATGCTGGAGAGGATGTGGGGACAGATGAACCCTTTTGCATTGCTGGTGGGAATGTAAATTGGTACAGCCTCTGTGGAGAGCAGTCTGGAGAACTCTCACGAGGCTAGACATGGACCTTCCATATAACCCAGTAATTCCTCTCCTGGGATTATACCCCAAGGACTCCATAACACCCAACCAAAAAGAAGTGTGTACTCCTATGTTCATAGCAGCACAATTCATAATAGTTAAAACCTGGAAGCAACCCAGGTGCCCAACAACAGAGGAGTGGATGAGAAAGCTGTGGTATATATATATACAATGGAATACTATGCAGCTATTAAGAACAATGAACCCACCTTCTCTGACCCATCTTGGTTAGAGCTAGAAGGAATTATGTTAAGTGAACTAAGTCAGAAAGATAAAGATGAGTATTGGATGATCCTACTCATCAACAGAAGTTGAGTAAGAAAATCTGAAAGGGAAACTAAAAGCAGGACCTGAGTAAATTGTAAGTAGGGCACCAAAGACCCTGTGGTGAGAGGTAGACATGCAGCTTCCTGGGCCAGTAGGAGGTGGGAGTGGGTGGGAGGGATGGGTCATAGTCTTTGGTGATGGGAATGGTGTTTATATACAATCCTAGTAAAGTGTAGTCATATAAATCACTAGTTAATTAATATGAGAAGGGGAAAATTAATTGTATGTCTCGAAATTTTTAAAACACAGACTGAGTCTTTTTAATATATAGGCTGTGTATTTGATATGCGGACTCTCTCAAAAGCCTAGACCAAGTAGATCAGAAGCAACCAATAGCACAGCTATATACAAGATACTGGGTACTGTACAGCAAACCCTAACAAAAGGACTTTTCAAAGTTAACCCAATTACCAAATAATGTGATGATAACATTAACTATCGATTGTCTTTTTTTTGAACCCTAAGACAGCAGGAACCTCACATCTCCACTATAGAGCCTCTACTTCCCCTAGTCCTGGAACCCTTGGATAGGGCCCACTTTCCCGTATGCCTCTCCCAATCCATATCAAATAATATTGCACCTGCCGATCACAACCTAACCAACACAACGATTGCCACCTCAACATGCTTCACTTCAGACTGTGTCCAGAGACTTCACGTGTGGAATGACAACCCTTCAGCTTCATTACTCGGATGAGACCTTAGCTTTCATAGTATACTCTAATTTCATTTCAGGTGGTTAACTTTCTAACAAAGTCCCAAAACCTAGATATAGACCAGGTTCTGTGAGAGAGAGCATATGTTCACACGTATCCATAAACTACTGCAAAATATATACCTGAAAGCAGAAGTACACTAGAGTTTGCAGTGAGTACCCCCCTAACACTTCCTCTCCACTATTCCAAGCTTTGGGTCCATGATTACTCAACAATTTGTTTGGCTTTGTATGTTAACTCTCTTTTCAGTCACCAGGTTCCAGATGCCATCAGGATGCTGGCCAGGCTTCCCTGGACTGAAGACCCCACCAATATGTCCTGGAGCTCCGCTTCCCCAGAGACCCACTTTACTAGGGAAACAGAGAGGCAGACTGGGAGTATGGACTGACCAGTCAACACCCATGTTCAGCGGGGAAGCAATTACAGAAGCCAGACCTTCCACCCTCTGCAAACCACAATGACCCTGGGTCCTTGCTCCCAGAGGGATAGAGAATGGGAAAGCTATCAGGGGAGGGGATGGGATGTGGAGATTCAGTGGTGGGAATTGTGTGGAGTTGTACCCCTCTTACCCTATGGATTTGTTAATTTATCCTTTCTTAAATAAAAAAAAATAATAAGAAGAAAAGAATATGATGGTATGTGGGGCCAGGTGGTGGCACACCTGGTTGAATACACAAGGACCGGAGTTCAAGTGCCCCCTGTTCCCACCTGCAGGGGAAATGTTTCATGGATATTGAAACAATGCTGCAGGTGTCTCTCTCCCTCTCTCTTTCTTTCTGTATTCCCCTTCCCTCTCAATTTCTGGCTGTCTGTAGACAATAAAATAAAAAAGATAATAAAAGAACATTTAAAAAATATTGTTCTTTTTTTCTTTATTGGGGGATTAATGGTTTACAGTCAACAGTAAAATACAGTAATTTGTACATGTGGAACATTTCCCAGTTTTCCACATAACACTTCAACCCCCTCTAGGTCCTCCTCTGCCATGTTCCAGGACCTGATCCCTCCCCCCACCTAGAGTTTTTTACTCTGGTGCAATGCACCAAACCTAGTCCAAGTTCTGCTTTATGTTTTCCCTTCTGAATAAAACATTTTTTTAAAAAAAGAATATGATAATCTATATCATGCTTCTAGTTAGCAATAATTCTTCAGTCCTCAAAAATGCAATGAATATTTTTATATTTTGTGTACAAATAAAAGCATACAAGACAAAAATTTCCAAAACTTTTATTTTCCCATCCAATTAAGCTAAACATTCACAGTATTATCTACAAACACAGTAGGCCCTCTGAGCAAATTTGTTAGGCCAACCAGTCTACCTTATGAGACTGGCATACTGCCTACAGTACTAAGAGAAATTTGTGAATACACTTTATAACATAACCCCCATTCCCTTCATGTTCTGGAAAATTTGTTTTGCAATAAAAAATTCTATCATTTGTCTTGCAAAGCGCAAGGCAGAATTCCAATCAATGGTGCATTCTTTGAGCCAAGTTAAAGCAGGGATTCTGTAACATCCTGCTTGCTCTTTCTCCTAGGTTGAAAGTACAGATAAGAAGCAAGAGACTAGACACTACGGGACACAACACATAAGAACCACTTCAACTGGGGCTTGGTGGTGGTGCACCTGGTTGAGCACACATGTTACAATGTGCAAGGACCCAGGTCCCCACGTGCAGGGAGAAGGCTTCACTAAGTGTTGAAGCAATGCTGCAGGTGCCTCTCTGTCTCTCACCCTCTCTATCCCTCCCTTCCCTCTCAACTTCTGACTGTCTCTATCCAATAAATAAATAAAGATAATAAAAAATTCTAAAAAGAAAAGAACTACTTCAACTAAGTTTCAGTTAGATGCCAACAAATTCAAGAAATAACAGAACTGAAGGCAGAAAACCTTTCTGGGAAGCTGTAGACCCATTTGTTCTATTTTGCTATGGTTCTCATTGGTTCTTGTTTTTGGAGTTAAGGTTCAGTTACATTGTGGTTTAGACTCCTGGTAGGGGGTGGGGGTGGGGGATTGTTCACTGCTTGCTGTGGCAGGAGCACAAGAATCCTTTTGATGAGCTCTTAGAGATTGGTAACAATAACTCCTGAAGGACTATGTTGCTAGGTTACAGCTTGTCACCTGGTCACGGTGGGTGAATGCATATAAAACCCCTCCCACAGAGACTGCAGATTTTGGGGGACAGTTCTTGTCTCATGCTCCAGGAAACACAATGATGGAAAAGTAGCTTTGTGAAGACCAGAGGGATTTTTCTGTATTGCCAAGACATGTCGGACAGGTAAGAAAACAGAAATGCTCAGAGTAACTTTAGCCGTGGCTTGAGGGCAAACAAATAAGCAAGCATCATGTTACGGGATTCAATGTCAGTTAAAAATATAAAGTCTTGCCTGCAACTTGCTTTACCTGTGGCAGACATTAGGGTAGCTAAGCAAACCCTACCACTGACCACACTTCTTATAGCAAAGTGAGGCCACGAATGTAATTCAGTTTATTTTTTTATAAGTGATTTAATAGTGATTAATGAGCTGTGGGATATGAGGGATACAATTTCATACAATTCCCACTACCAGAGCATCATATCTTACCCCTCTTTTGGCAGTTTGCCTATTCTTTATCCCTCTGGGAGTATGGACCCAAGATCTTTATGGGGTACAAAAGGTGGATGGTCTGGCTTCTGTAATTGCTTCTCTGCTGGACATGGGCATTGACCAGTTGATACATACCCCCTGCCTGTTTCTATCTTTTCCTAGTGGGGTAGGGCTCTGGGGAGGTGAGTTTCCAGGACACAGACCTCCACGTGAAGTTGTCTGTCCAGGGAGATCAAGATGGCATCATGGTAGTATGTGCAAGTTGGTGGCTGATTTTCTTTTTTAATTTTATTGGTTAGACAGAGAGAAATTGAGAGGAAAAGAGAAGATGGAGGAAAAGAGATACCTGAACCACTGTTTCACAGATCAGGAAGCTTCCCACCTGACTGAAGGGGGCAAGGGCTTGAACCCCGGTCCTTATACATGGTAACATGTGCACTCAACCAGGTTTGTCACTACCCAGATGTACAGTTCAATTTCTGTGATCTTTGTTGCAACAGAGATAGTTGGGTTAAACTGTTTTAGTCATAGAATGTAGAATAAATCTGTGGAAGCTGAGTGAATTTCAGGGAAAAAAATCAGACAAGACAGATAAGAAGAACTAACAGTTACAGGCTAACATTTCTTTCCTTTTATTTTTTTATTACCTTTATTTATTTACTGGATAAAGACAGTCGGAAATCAAGAGGGAAGGGGGAGATAGAGAGGGAGAGAGACAGAGACACTTGCAGCACAGATTCACTACTCATGAAGCTTTCCCCCTGCAGACAGGGACCAGGGGCCTGATCCCAGGTCCTTGCACATAGTAACATGTGTACTCAACTAGGTGTGCCCCCCCCCCCTTTTGGAGCACTGCTCAGCTTTGGTGGTGCTGGGAATTGAACCTGGAACCTTTGGTGCCTTGGGCAGAACAGACTTTTAGCATCACCATTATGCTAGCTCCCCATTCCATAAATATCTTTTAGCTACATTTAAAGAAAATTGCCATCCCAAAAGAACAGTTTTCACTGGCTCATTAAAGTCTCAGGTTATACTGAGCAAAAGATCCAACCCCCAATCCTTGTCTTTTCCTTAATTCACTGTTAATGCATAAATGTTCCCCAAAGCCGACTGGAAAGCAAACTGTACAATTGGGGGAATGTGAGTTGAAAGTTTCTTGAATATTTTGTCTCCTTATGGGTCTGGAATTTGGCTCCTATTTTCAGAAAGTAGAAACTATATCTTTCATTTGCAAGATTAAGCACATTGTGGCACTGCAAGTGTTTGAAATGTATCCATAGCTTCCATCTACTGCCTCCAGTTAAAGGAATCATGCATAGGTGAGATTAAGGAGTGAAAACAGTCCTATTATAAGAGTTCTATTTGTGTTCTGTTCTGTTAGCCTGCACACTTCAAACAGTGCATAGACATTATGTTGATTTTAATACTGAAATTCATGATCTGGAGAACCAGGCTTGTTTTTAAAAGGCACATGTTTTTTGAAGAATTGCAACCCCCCCCCCCCCACACACACACACTGCTGGCTCACATTCCTTAACAAACTATACCAAAAGGGGGCTTTTTATTAGCAATACCAGGAAGATATCTCTACTATCAACATCGTTATTTGAAAAACATGTATTATTATAAAAGTAGTCTTTTTTAAATTTTGAAATGTTTATTCACATACTTGTCTTGTAAGAAAGAGATGCCAGAGCACTGCTTTATCTTATGATGTACTGAATATAAGACCTACATATTAGGAATGCACTCTAGCTGATAAACCATGTCCTTGACCACTGTAAAATTATTTTAGAGATAGCATGAAGAGTTCTATCTAGTCCATAACTTAAACTATGGTCTTTAACTTTGAGAAAAAAAAAAAAAGGAAGAATGGATGGAAAAGCAGGGGAAAAGAAGCTTCCTTAGTGCTAGAATTTGTTCAGTCACATGTCTGCACATTAGGAAGCAAGAGACTTACACTGTTTTTCTGAGCATGGTCGCTGTCTCTCAAGGTTTTATCAACTGTTCACAGATCACCTCAATTACATATCATTCTTTAGGATCTACGTTCTTCTCTTTTGCGATGTTTCATTTGGTTGCTTATAGTTGTATCAATATAGGAAAAGCAAAACTTTTCTCACATTTTGAAGGCCTTCTAATAAGCAGTTATACATGTGGTCAGAATAAAGTTATGAGAAAGTCTATAAAATCTGTAAAACACCAGAGGAAGTCAGACACTGTTTCTCTTATCTGAGAAGGAAGAGGAATAAGGAAGGATACTCCAAGTAGGAATAGATGTAGGTGTGACTTAGAATGGAAGTGAAGGCAGTGCTATAGAAGTGAATAAAAATGGGCAAAATAATAGGTAGATAGATAGATAGCATCAACCCATATCTATAACCTTGGAAGAACTATTGAAATTTTTAGTGGAGGAAAATGGGGACACAGAACTCTGATGGTAGGGAATAGTGTGGGAATATACCTACCCCTATTGTCTTATAATTTTGTAAGTCACTTTTAAACCATCAATAAAAAATTAAAGAAAAAATATATAAATATATTCTTGTGGTACATCTGGTTGAGTGCACATGTTACAATACGCGAGGACCTAGGTTTGAGCTTCCAGGTCCTACCTGCAGGCGGAAAGTTTTGTGAGTGGTGAAGCAGGACTGCAGGTATCTCTCTACTCCCTCCCTCTCTGCTGATTTCTGGCTGTCTCTATCCTATAAATAATAAAGATTTAAAAATATATATTCTTTTAAAAATGTTTTTATTTAAATAAAGGAAACATTGGGGAGTTGGGTGGTAGCACAGCTGGTTAAGCGCACATGGCGCAAAGTGCAAGGACTGGTAAGAATCCCAGTTCGAGCCCCTGGCTCCCCACCTGCAGGGGAGTCACTTCACTGGTGGTGAAGCTGGTATGCTATCTTTTTCTCACCTCGCTGTCTTCTCCTCCTCTCTCCATTACTCTCTGTCCTATCTAAAAACAACAACAACAATAATAACTACAACAACAATAAAAAACAACAAGGGCAACAAAAAGGAAAATAAATAAATAAATAAATATTAAAAAAAGGAAACATTGACTAAACCATAGGATAAGAGGGGTGCAACTCCACACAATTCCCACCACCAGAACTCTGTATCTTATCCCTTTATGTGATAGCTTTCCTATTCTTTATTCCTCTGGAGTATGGACCCAAGGTCATTGTGGGATACAGAAAGTAGAAGGTCTGGCTTCTCTAATTGCTTCCCCATTGAACATGGGCATTGACAGGTTGATCCATACTCCCAGCCTGTCTCTCTCTTTCCCTAGTAGGGCCCTGGGGAATGGGAGGCTCCAGGACACATTGGTGGTGGTGTCTGTCCAGGGAAGTCTGGTCGGTATCATGCTATCATCTGGAACCTGGAGGTTGAAAAGACAGTTAACATACAAAGCCAAACAAATTATTGACCAATCATGGACCTAAAGGCTGGAATAGTGCAGATGAAGAGTTAGGGGGTCTCCATTTTGTAGATAGCTAGTAGGCATTTTTAGTTATATTCCAAAGGGCCTGTGGCTATACTAGTGGTTTATTATTATTTTTTTTCCTGAGCTTGAAATCTGATATGCAGGTGGATCCTAATTATTGTCTGGGGAGATGATGTCATAGCTAGCAGAAGAAATAGAAAGCTGGATCAGGGAAGAGAGTAGCTCCCAAATATGGAAAAGGTGTATAAATGTGGTTGATTGTAAACCCCATAGATTTGATGTGATCTGGGGCCCATATTCAGCTTAGGAGCCTATGTGACCTCTGCATCCCTATAGATCTGAGTTCACATTCTGTGGTCATAAGTAGGAACATTCCAAGCTGCCCCAATATCAGGACCCATCTTCCTCAGGTGTAGCATAGAGTATATTGTTCAGCCTCCCTTCGGAGGATGGAATATTCTCTACCATTGTTGATCCAAGTTTAGGGAAAGGTCCTATGGTGTCCCACAAAGGGGTCTATTGTGTTGTTCCTGATAGAGATGACTGGTAACAATGGAGAGAGGGATTTATTTGAGGTCTAGGCCCATCATGTCTGTTTGGAAATTTCAGGCCTCCCAGACTAGGGCCCCAGCTGATGGGGTGGCCTGATAGTGACTAAAGAATCATTGTTAAAGTATGCCAGTCTCTTGCCCTTATTCAGCTTTTATAGCCCTTGCTTTGATAAGGTTAGCTTTGGAGTGCATGAGAGAACTATAATAGGAAGTAGGTGAGGAAGGTATCTAAGTCTAAGTAGACAGTATTTCATTATGAACTTGATACTGAGTCACTACAGACTATTGTGTATTTTTGCTTTCAGGTATATATTTTGCTCTAATTTATGGATACATGTGAACTCTATCTTATGGGACCTGGTCTATATCTAGGTTTTGGGACTTTGTTAGGAAGTGAACCACCTGGAATGGAATTAGAGAATCCTATGAAAGTAAAGGCCTCACCTAAGTAATGAGGCTGAAGGCTTGACATTCCAGGACTGACATCTCTGGACACAGTCTGAAGTGAAGCATGCTGAGGTAGTACTTATTGTGTTGATTAGGTTGGGATCGGCAGATGCAATATCATTTGGTATGAATTGAGAGAAGCATGCAGGAAAGTGAGCCCTACCCTAGAGGTTCCAGGACTGGGGGAAATATAGGCTCTATAGTGGTAGCGGGAGGTTCCTACTGTCTTAGGGTTTAAGAAGACAATAGATAGTTATTGCTATAATCACATTATTTGGCAGTTGGGTTAACTTTGGCATATACCTTTGTTAGGATTTGCTCTATCATACTGATACATGCTGTATCATGATACATGCTGTATCATACTGTATCATGATACATGCTGTATCATACTGATACATGCTGTATCATGATACATGCTGTATCATGGTGCTGTATCACCATAATTTATGTCCTTTGACATCCTTATTTGAGTTTCCCTTTCTGTTACTCTTTCTCAACTTCCGTTTATGAGTGGGATCATCCCATATTTCTCTTTATCTTTCTGACTTAGCTCACTTAACATAATTCCTTCTAGCTCCATCAAAGATCAGAGAAGGTGGGTTCATTGTTCTTAATAGCTGCATAGTATTCCATTGTATATATATACCACAGCTTTCTCAGCCACTCATCTGTTGTTGGGCACCTGGGTTGCTTCCAGGTTTTAGCTATTATGAATTATGTTGCTATCAACATAGGTGAACACATATCATTTTGGTTGGGTATTATGGAGTCCTTGGGGTATATCCCTAGGAGAGAGATTACTGGGTCATATGGAAGGTCCGTGTGTAGCCTTGTGAAAGTTCTCCAGACTGCTCTCCAGAGAGGCTGTACCAATTTATATTCCCACCAGCAGTGCAGAAGGGTTCCTCTGTCCCCACAGCCTCTCCAACATTTGTTGCTACTGTCCTTTATGTTGTATGCCATTCTCACAAGGGTAATCTCAATGTTGTCTTTATTTGCATTTCTCTGACAATCAGCGACCTGGAGTAATTTTTCATGTGTTTGTTAGCCATTTGGATCTTCTCTGAAGTGAATGTTTTGTTCATATCCTCTGCCCATTTTGGATGGGGTCATTTGCTTTTTTGTTGCTAAGTTTGCTGAGCTCCTTGTATATTTTTGTTACTATATGGAATGTGAAGATCTTCTCCCATTCTGTGAGGGGTCTCTTGGTTTGTGTGATAGTTTCTTTGGCTGTGCAGAAGCTTTTCAATTTGATGTAGTCCCATTGGTTTGTTTCTGCTTTAGTCTTCCTTGCAGTTGGGTTTGTTTCATCAAGATGTCCTTGAGGTTTAGGTGGGAAAGTGTTCCACCAATGTTTTCCTCTAAGTATTTGATTGTTTCTGGTCTAACATCCAGGTCTTTGATCCATCTGGAGGTGATTTTTGTTTCTGGTGAGATAAGGTGGTTCAGTTTCATTCTTCTGCATGTTTCAACCCAGTTTTCCCAGCACCATTTATTGAAGAGAGCCTCCTTCCTCCATTTAATCCTTTGGGCCCCCTTATCAAAGATTAGATGTCCATAGGTGTGGGGGAAAATATTCTTATAGTGGGAACACAAAGGTAGCTCAGTCCCTGTGTGTGTGTGTGTACTTGTGTGTGTGTGCTTGTGTGTGTGTGCGCACACTCAGCATGACTTCAATTCAACAGCTCAGCTTTGTCTAAAAAGCTAGGCCTTCTTCTGCTTCCTCCTTCACTTGCCTTAGGAAGTTACATAATGACCACTTTGACATTTTAATTAAACTGATAGCTCCTGCTACAACAGATAATATATTAGGCCTCTAAATCCATCGTAGAGGACATTGCAGTCTACTGAGGGAAGGGCTGCTCATGAATTGATAAGTGATATTATTGTTGTTTTCCACCCTGCATTCTTAGACTCCACTGCTTCATTCTTGTTTGCCATCCTCCACTATTTTTTTTTCCTTTTTAGCACCAAAAATAGATGGCCAGTTCTGATAGTGCCACCTATTTTAAAGATGTAATGAATCATTGCTAACAAATGTCGGGTCATTCTAGTTGTGACACCTCCTCTTTGGCAGCTTTATACTCAAGCATTAATAAAATTAATCTCTCTTTCATAAGAACTGAGATTTGTAATTTATGATAACTGTTTACTGCAGGAAGGGAGATTAAAAAGAAGGAAACCATTATACCAACTAAAGTGCCTGTGTCTAGCTTTATTTTCTTTCAGGGAGCAGAGTTAAGGGAGAGTTTTAGAAAACAGCATGATGTAAACATAAATGGTTTTCTCATAGATTCTGTTCCTGACAATTTAGCTTTTGATTCCCATAAGTTACTATTAATATTTACATACTCTATTAATTAGTGTGATTCCATTGCTAAGTGGAACAAATGAAATAAGGAAAATTAACATTAATGGTTTCTGTAAGGTCAAAAGCATCCTAATAATGAAATATCTTTACAGTTATTTGGAGAATCATAGTGGCTTATCTGAACCTTAATTTGACTGTAATGATTAAGAATATAGGGTTATTATGCATATGCATTTTTAAAGTGAAAAAAACACTTCTAGAGATGTGGTTATGGAGTAGGAGCTGTTTCAGATCATGCTCCTGATAAACTAGAGAAAAAAATGAAATATCACCTGAGAATTCAACAAAATATAATTAGGATTTTTCTAGAAACTCACTAAGCCACAGCCATCAAGTTGCAGATGGTACTATGATTCTATCTTGACTTCCTTGGGCAGAGGACCTCAACAACGTGTTCTGGAACCTCACCTCTCCAGAGCCCTGCTCCACTAGGGAAAGATAGAAGCAGGCTGGGTGTGTGGATCCACCTGCCAGTGTCCATGTCCAGTAGAGAAGTAGTTACAGAAACCAGACCTTCCACCTTCTTTACACCATAAAGAATTTTGGTCCATTCTTCCAGACAGGGAGAAATGGTAGGTGGAAGATAACCAGAGGTCTCTGAACTCCAACTCTATCAGGAGTAGGAGGGGGGTGGAAGGAAGAACCTTTGTATGTAGTAACAGGTGTATGTGGGACTTAGAAAGAACGAGAAGATGGGACCTTAAAAAAAGGGCCAAATATATACAAATATATTAGTTAGATAGTTGTAGAAATAATAGTTAACCCATATCTACAACCTTGGGAGAACTGCTGTAGCTTACAATGGCGGGGTTAGGGACACAGAACTCTGGTGGTGGAAATGTACCCCTGCATCTTATAATTTTGTAAATCAATATTAAATCACTACTAAAATAAGTAAATAAAATTTTAAAAAAGAATAAAGTGTGAAGGGGCCAGGTGGTGGTGCACCTGGTTAAGTGTACGTATTACAGTGCACAGTGATGCAGGTTTAAGCTTCTGATTCCCACCTGCAGGGGCAAGCTTCACAGGTGGTGAAGCAGGTGGGCAGTTGTCCCTCTGTCTCTATCCCTCTTTGTCTCCCCCACCCTTTTCAATTTCTCTCTGTCTCTATGCAATTAAAATTAATTTAAAAAGCTGTCTTACTTTATAAGAAAAAATAAAATAGGGAGAGATAAATACACATATGTCATAACATAGAAAGTATATTTGAGTGTTATTTTTAAATCAGCTTAAAACAATGTACAGTACAAATACATAATGCTGAGAAGAAAAATGTAAAAAAGGGCAGTGAATACTAAAATAGAAAATTAGCATAGGCAAGCAGAAAAGGCATTTTATGTCTTGGTGGTATAAAATAGTTACACAAAGAGAATGGGTTTGCCATTAAATGAAATGGGTGAGTAGTATTTTTAAATGGCTGAAATGGCTTGAAGCACCTGATTAAAAAAGTATTAGTGATTTAATAATGCTTAACAAGATTATAAGATCACTGGGGTATAATTCCATACAGTTCCCATCTCCCGCTTTCCTGTCTCATCCCCTCCATTGGAAACTTCCCTATGCCTTAATTGCTTTCTTTGAGTGAACAATAGGGGGCCTTAGGGATATGTGAGGGAAGATGGTAGGCCAAGGTTCATTGGGAGACCAGTAGAGAATATAGGTATACTTGTTCATCCCACATCCGAATTTGTAGCGGCCCCAGGAATCTATACAACATGAAAACATACCTTGCTAGGATCTTGTACATGGTGCTCATCTATTTGTGCATAACCTTAGACCTACATTCCTAAGTTTTTCAGTCTATGCTGACATCCTTACCTTTGGGGAGAGTTTTTCTCAAGTGACTTTGAAGTCACTTAAGTGACTATTTTATGACTAATAGTGGACTTCAGGAAATGACAAGATATAGCAAGAAAGTCCTTCTGAGATCTATGAATATGTAAATTCAGAGGGAATAATTTGTCTCTTTTTTAAATGAAATAGATATATGGCCTTGTAAATTGTTTGATCTAAGTATTCATTCTTAAAGACTATTAAGGGAAATATATATATATCAATATATTATTTATTGATGCTTTGCAGAGTCAGAGCCTTCCATATGTGTGATTTCACCACTCTGTGGCCAACTTGTGCAATCAGATAGAGAAACAGAGCAACCAGAGAGAGGAAAGAAGAGACTCTGTAGCACAGGAGCTTTCTCTGGTGTTATAGCACCTCTTGTATTGTGCTTGGGTTCAAATCTGGGCTTACCTATGTATCATCCCTCCTCCTCCTAAACAAGTGCATTAACCACCTTTTCATTTTCTCTCTCTCAGCTCCTCAGGTAGAAACACAAGTAGCAGGGAGACTTTTCCTTCCACTTCGTCATACTGCTCTTACCTGCCGGACTCACACACTCAGTCAACTCCATCAAGGAACAGAGTATTCCATGCTCAATCAGATTCTGGAATATCATCCCCGGTACCATTTTCATGTTCTCTTTTCCTCTTATGTTAGGATTCTAGCAGTTACTTTAGCTTATGTTTAACATTTTAAAATAAACATACCAACTTCTTAAATGTGTCTTGAATCTGTGTGTGTTAGAGGGATGGAAGATCAGTACTCTTAGTCTTTCATCAGAAAGGGTAGAAATCATCTGGGAGATGAGGAGAGGAAGAGAAGAGAGTAGAAAAGGTTGTGACCATAATACCCAAAATGGTAGCCCTTCCTTTCTACCACTGAGCTCATATTGTCTCTCTTCTAAGAACCATCTTTTCTCTGAAAAGCTGTTTGGAATCACACCTGCTCCACCCACTTTTCTTTATTTGTTTTACTAAACTTCTCTGGAGTACATGAATTCATGTTTCCCTCTGAATTGTAAAAAGTGAATGTTTCAAGCATAAAGACAATGTAAATTTCACTTCTTAGTATCTCCATTACTTAACTAGTATCTAGCACACACCAGGGTAATAGTTCTCTATATTTCTACTCACTTAGATATAAAATGGATTATTCAGTCAATTAAACCTTTTCAAAGTATAAAAAAATGACACCATCTCCCCCAGACAATACCTTGGGTTCACCTGCATGTCAGCTGTCAGACCCAGGCAAAAACCAGTAAAGTCATGGGCCCCTTGGAATATACCTAAAATAGACCCACTAGTTTTTTCCAAAACGGAGACTCAAATACTAATCTTCAATATTCTTGCCTTTAGGTTCATTATTAGTCAACAATTTGTTCTACTTTATATCTTAACTCTTTTTCAGTCACCAGGTTCCAGATGCTACCATGACCCCAACTTGACTTCCCTGGGCAGATGACCCCAACGATGTGTCCTGGAGCCCCATCTCCCCAGATCCCTGCCCCACTAGGGAAATAGAGATAGTCTAGGAGTATGGCCTGACCTGCCAATGCCCATGTTCAGTGGGGAAACATTTACAAAAGCCAGACCTTCCACCTTCTGTACCCCATAATGATCCTGGGTCCAAACTCCCAGAGGGATAAAGAATAGGAAAGCTTTCAAGGAAGGGGATGGGATATGGAGTTCTGGTGGTGGGGATTTTATCCCTCTTATCCTATAGTCTTGTCAATATCTCCATTTTATCAATTAAAAAAGTGGTGTAAGATACAAATATTCTTTATACCTTTTTTATTAATGATTTACAAAATTAGAAAATAACAGGGGTACAATCACAGTATTCCCACCCCCAGAATTCTGTGCCCCATTCCCTCCACTGGAAGCTGCAGTAGTTCTCCCAAGGTCACAGATATGGCTTGACTACTATTTTTTAAAGACTTTTTAAAAACAACATATTTCTTTTTATTTATTTATTTATTAGTATCTATTTATTTTTTCCACTTTTTTTGCCCTTGTTGTTTTATTGTTGTAATCATTGTTGTTATTGATGTTGTCACTGTTGGATAGGACAGAGAGAAATGGAGAGAGGAGGGGAAAACAGAGGGGGGAGAGAAAGATAGAGACCTGCAGACCTGCTTCACCACTTGTGAAGAGACTCCCGTGCAGTGGAGGAGCTGGGGCCTCGAACTGGGATCCCTGAACCAGTCCTTGTGCTTCGTGCTACCTGCACTTAACCCGCTGCGCTACCCCCCCCCCACTCCCGACTGTTATTTCTATAACTACATATATATTGCCCATTTTTCTATGGTCCTATTTTTCTCTTCCTAGCTAAGTCACACCTACATGTATTACTACTTCTGAATGTCTTTCGTTTTTTCCTCTTCTCTCTCAGGGTCCTGATGAAATTGGGTTTCAGAGCCCTATGGTCATTCTGCCCCAACAGTTCTCCCCTGCTGGGAATATGGACCAAAATTCTTCTTTTTTAAATTGTTGTTATAGTTATTGTTGTTGTTGTTATTATTGATGTCGTTTTTGGATAGGACAGAGAGAAATGGAGAGAGGAGGGGATGACAGAGGGGGAGAGAAAGATAGACACCTGCAGACCTGCTTCACCACTTGTGAAGCAACTCCCCTGCAGGTGGGGAGCCGGGGGCTTGAACCGGCATCCTTGAGCCAGTCCTTGCCACGTGTGCTTAACCTACTGTGTTACCGCCTGACTCCCCCCAAATTTTTTGGGGGGTGCAGGAAATAGGATTTCTGGCTTCTTTGTTTCTCTGCTGGACATGGGCATTGGCAGTTTGACCCATCCCCTAGCCTGTTTCTATCTTTCCCTAGTGAAGTATGGCTCTGGAGAGGTGAGGTTCTAAGACACATCAGTGAAGTCATCTACCCATAGAGTTCAGGATGGAGTTATAGTGACATCTGCAACTCTATGGTGTCTGGAAGGCTGTAAGATACGAGGCAGGACAGAATGTCTAATAATAAGAACAAGAAAGAAGGGATAAAATAGAAAAATATAATGAACTTATTGCCACATCAATCTGAGCCAGGGCCTATGTATATTCATATCATGTATGAATATATTCATATATACCTTTTTTCTTCTAAACATTACCAAGATTGTCTGATGCTTTCAGAAGAGATTAGGGGACATCTCTTTCTTTTGTGTTAGTTAGTTGAATAGAGGAATGACTGAGGGATGTGAGGTAGAGAATAGGAGAGGAGGGTGTCTAAGCCTAAGTAATAGATATTTGATTAGAAAACGTATGTGCCTTCTTTGGGCCATTCTACTAGATTTCTGAGTTTATTATGTCTAAGTTTAATCATAGAGGGTTATTAATCACTTTTACTTTGAGGTATATAGTTCCCCCTAAGTAATATATATTAGTGTATACATGTGCCCAGTCCCAGAGGCCCTAGCCTATATCTAGCATCTGTAACTTTGTTGGATGATGTGCCATCTGAAATGGAACTGGGTAAGTCCCATGTGTTAGGAAAGGTCTCATTGGATTATTGGATCTGGAAAGTTGACATCTCAGGCTTGATATCTCTGGATATAATCCAAAAAGGCGGTGGCAGCATAATGTGGCACTGTGGCACTGGTTATATTGACTAAACTGATGTCAGCAGAGGTGGTATAACAGGGTAAGGGATCAAGAGAAGAAGCATCAGGAAATACAAAGTCCCAGAAATTCTACGAATGGGAAAAATACGGCTTTTAAAGATAATGGGAAAGGTTCCTTATAGTTTAAAAAGGCAATAGATAATTATTATTTACAAAGTTGGTTAGGAGCTTTTCTTTTACTTTCTTTCTTTCTTTCTTTCTTTCTTTCTTTCTTTCTTTCTCTCTTTCTTCCTTTTTGAATTACAAAGTTAGAATTTACTGTATTATATTTGTATTCATTATGCTTTATGTCATTTAATTATGTCAACTATCTGGTCTAATGTTGTAAGTAACAATAATTTAAAAAGTTATTTTAAAATGCTCTAAAAATTTAACCTCACTATCAGAGTTCATTCAGTTTACAATTTGAATGATTAAATGCTTAGACTAAAAGAATATATACTCAGAACTGAAATCTAAGCAGTTAAAGAACTTCAAATTTTCAATCTATTTTTTCCAACCCCCAACAGAGGACTTGAAAAGTGCCCCTCCTCCACCCCAGAGTCTTTTACTTTGGTGTAGTACTCCAAACCCTGTCCAAATGCTCCTTTGTGTTTCCCTTTCTGTTCTTATCTCTCAACTTCTGTCTATGAGTGGGATCATGCTTCTCTTTCTGGCTTAACTTATTTAACATAATTTCTTCAAGCTGTGTCCAAGATGAAAAGAAGAAGGTCAATTAACCATTTTTATTTTATTTATTTATTTATTTATTTTCTCAAGGTGATTTTATTTGGGGATAGAGCTTTTCTTTTTTCTTTTTTAAAATTTATTTATAAAAGGAAACACTGACAAAACTATAGCATAAGAGGGGTACAACTCCACACAATTCCCATCACCAGAACTCCATATCCCATCCCCTCCCTTGATAGCCTTCCTATTCTTTAACCCTCTGGGAGTATGGACCCAGGGTCATTGTGGGATGCCGATGGTGGAAAGTCTAGCTTCTGTAATTGCTTCCCAACTGAACATGGGTGTTGACAGGTCAATCCATACTCCCAGCCTGCCTCTCTCTTTCCCTGTGGGGTGGTTCTGGGGAATTGGAGCTCCAGGACACATTGGTGGGGTTGTCTGTCTAAGGAAGTCTGGTCGGCATCATGCTGGCATCTGGAACCTGGTGGCTGAAAGGAGAGTTAACATACAAAGCCAAACAAATTGTTGAAGAATTATGGACCTAAAGGTTGGAATAGTGCATATGAAGTGTTGGAGGGGTACTTACTGCATACTATTGTTTACTTTTGCTTTCAGGTATATATTTTGCCCTAGTTTATGGATACATGTGAACATATGCTCTATCTCAGGGGACCTGGTCTATATCTAGGTTTTGGGACTTTGTTAGAAAGTGAACCACCTGGAATGGAATTAGAGAATACTATGAAAGGAAAGGTCTCACCCGAGTAATGAATCTGAAGGGCTGTCATTCCACACCTGAAGTCTCTGGACATAGCCTGAAGTGAAGCATGCTGAGGTAGCACTCATTGCATTGATTAGGTTGTGATAGGCGGATGCAATATTATTCGTTATGAATTGAGAAGAGCATGCAGGAAACTGCTCCCCACCCTAAGGTTCCAGGACTGGGGGAAATATAGACTTTATAGTGGAAATGTAAGATTCCTGCTGTCTTAGGGATCAAGAAGACAATGAATAGTTATTGTTATTATCACATTATTTGGTAATTGGGTTAACTTTGATAAGTCCCTTTGTTAGGATTTGTTGTATAATACTCAACATCTTGTATATAGCTGTGCCACCGGTTGCTTTTGTTCTTCCTTGTCTAGGCTTTTGAGAGAGTCAACATATCAAAGACTTAGCCTATGTATTAAAAAAGATTTAGTCTTTCTTTAAAAAGTTTGAGACATACAATCAATTTTTCCCCTCTCATATTAATTAAATAGTGATTTATATGACTACAAATTAATAGGAATGTACATAAACACCATTCCCACCACCAAAAGACTGTGTCCCATTCCATCCCCCACCCACACCCCCACCGCCCCTGGAAGCTGAATGTCCACCCTTACCCTCACCACAGGGTTTTTACTTTAGTGCCCTACTCCAGATTTAGTCAAATCCTGCTTTTAGTTTCACTTTCTGTTGTTCTTTCTCAACTTCTGTTGATGAGTGGGATCATCCCATACTCAGCTTTATCTTTCTGACTTAGCTCACTTAACATAATTCCTTCTAGCTCCATCAAAGATCAGAGAAGGTGAGTTCATTGTTCTTAATAGCTGAAAAGTATTTCATTGTGTATATATAGCACTGATTTCTCAGCCACTCATTTGTTGTTGGGTACCTGGGTTGCTTCCAGGTTTTAGCTATTATGAATTGTGCTGCTATGAACATAGGTGTACACATATCTTTTTGATTGGGCATTATGGAATCCTTGGGGTATATCCCCAGGAGAGGAATTACTGGATCATATGGAAGGTCCATGTCTAGCCTTGTGAGAGTTCTCCAGACTGCTCTCCACAGAGGCTGGACCAATTTACATTCCCACCAGCAGTGCAGAAGGATTCCTCTGTCCCCACAGCCTGTCCAGCATGTGTTGCTGCTGTCCTTTATGATGTATGCCATTCTCACAGGAGTGAGGTGGTATTTTAATATTGTCTTTATTTGCATTTTTCTGACATTCAGCAACCTGGAACAATTTTTCATGTGTTTGTTAGCCTTTTGGATCTCCTCTGAGGTGAATGTTTTGTTAATGTCCTCTGCCCATTTTTGGATGGGGTCATTTGCTTTTTTGTTGCTAAGTTTGCTGAGCTCTTTGTATATTTTGGTGATTAGTCTCTTGTCTGATGTATGGCATGTGAAGATCTTCTCCCATTCTGTGAGGGGTCTCTTTGTTTGTGTGATAGTTTCTTGGCTGTGCAGAAGCTTTTCAATATGATGTAGTCCCATTGGTTTGTTTCTGCTTTAGTCTTCCTTGCAATTAGGTTTGTTTCATCAGAGATGTCCTTGAGGTTTAGGTGGGAATGTGTTCCACCAATGTTTTCCTCTAAGTATTTGAAAGTTTCTGGCCAGGTCCTTGATCCATCTGGAATTGATTTTTGTTTCTGGTGAGATAAGGTGGTTCAGTTTCATTCTTCTGCATGTTACAACCCAGTTTTCCCAGCACCATTTATTGAAGAGAGCCTCCTTCCTCCATTTAATACTTTGGGCCCCTTTATCAAAGATTAAATGTCCATATGTGTGGGGGTTTAGTTGTGGGCTTTCAGTTCTGTTTCTGTTTCTGTTCTGGTCTGTATCCTATTTTTGTTTCAGTACCAGCCTGTTTTGATGATAATGGCCTTATAATATAGTTTGAGATCTGGGCGTGTGATGCCTTCATTTCTGTTTCTTTTCCACAAAATGGTTTTGGCAATTCTAGGTGTTTTCTGGTTCCAGCCCTCAGCTATTTTCTTATAGTTCAACTATTTTATTGCCCTGTCCAGTTACTGTATTGGCATATTTGACTAATTGGGCTCTTAAATCAACTTCAATTTTTAGCTCTCTAATTACTTTGAGATGGTTCATGTTGTCTTTCAGAGTCTCTGTTATTTCCCCATTTCTGATGTTTCCCTCAAAAGCTTTCCTCATCAGTTAGTGTTTGGATATTTTCATCTTTCTTATTTGCTTCTGGCTTGTTCAATTTTTGCAAACTTCTGTCCTGGTTCATTTCTGCAATGGTTCTTTTTGGTTTTTCCATTATGTTTTGTGTATATTGAAATTTTTTTGCTGGGTATTGCTGTTCAGGTGTAGTGTGAGGTGGCCTCTGACCTATTGGGTCTCAGGAGTGAATGGAGCTATTTGTCTAATAGTGACAATAGTGACATCACTGCCTTTCGAAGATGAGAGGTAGGATCTCTTGTGTTCAAGCTGAAGAGAGAAATAGATTACTGAAACAGCAAGATGATTTATGCTGAACACAGCTTCTTAAACTTTAAGGTGTCCCTCCATCACATCTTTTCAATCCCTTGATCATATTTGCCTAGATCTACTTGTGGCTAAGTGAGTTGTTTAATAAGTCACAATTATAAAAATTTGGCAGTTTTTTTTTTCTTTAACTCAGTCCTTGAAGTGAATGAAGCAAGGTAGTTTATTATCTCTTGCTTTCCTGCCAGGGAGTTGACTGGGAGTTATTTTTATAACTGGCCTTGGGGACTTCAATAATATCTAAATTTTTCACTTAATCACTCTTTAGTGAATAAGACAGAAAATAGAGATAAGAAAGTGAAGTGATAAGAGGGCATAAATAACAGTCTGATTTCTGACTTGGCAGTCAGCTGAGGTAAAGAACAAACACCTCATCACAGACCCCTGCAAGCGTCAACCCGGCTTTGACCTAGCATGTTATGATTGGGCCCTCCTCAATCACTATCGAACAGGCCATGGCCGGTGCGCCGCTATGTTCCATCGCTGGGGAGCCAGAGACGACCCGAACTGCCCCTGCGGCTACAGACGACCCAAACTTCCCTTGCGGCTACAGACAGATTATGACCCACATAGTCAACGACTGCCACCTCTCCAGATTCAAAGGAGGTCTCGAAACTTTACATCAGGCTCAACCTGACGCTGTTGACGGCTACGGAAGAAGGGCAAATGTTAGAAGAAGAAGTGATTAAGAGAGATAACAAAAATATGTAGATAACAGATAAAATAAGAGAAAAAAGAGAGACCGAGAAATGGATATAACTTAGTTACACAAAAGGAATGTGACTGATTGGGCTGGACCCCAGATTCTCTCCCCAATTGTACAATAACTATTTCTAGATTCTACCTAGCATTGGATTGGCAGCCAGGGGCTTGAACCCAGATCTTTGCATGGGTCCTTGTGCTTAGTTCTATGTGCCCTTAACCAGGTGTGCTACTGCCCAGCTACCCTAGGATCTCATCTTCACCCCCCTTTCATCCACTGGCCACATTTGTCTATACTTACCTGTGACTTAGTGAGTTTCTGAAGAAATTCTGGTTGCGTTTTGTTGAGTTTCCAGCTGATTTTTTATTGTTTTACCTACTTCCACACGTGAGCAGTCTGAAATAGCTCCTACTCACACCTCCAGAAGTCTTCATTCTTTTTACTTTTAAGAATAAACTGTCACAATAACAAACTTAAATAAAAATTAGCAAAGAAACAAAAGGGTTTTCCTACAATGACAGAAATCCCCAAATCAACCACATAAATCCTTTGAAAAAAAATGAGTTTTGAGACTGGGCAGCGGTATACCCATTACTACCCATGAGGATTTTGTTTCAAATCCCTGGTGGGGATTTTGTTTCAAATCCCTGCAAAGAGGAAACTCCACTAATAATAGAATAGGGCTGCTAGTGTCTCTCTTGCCTCTCTCTCTCTCACTCTCTCTCTCTGCCTCATCTTTTATCAAAAAGATAAATAAAACAAGGTTTTGAACAAAATTAGATGTCAGTTAAAAATGGGAGGTTTCTTGCCTTAGATTAGATTATTTTTACCCCAACAAAAGCCTTTTGAAGCACAAAGAGGCAGTGAGGTGTTCCAACTCCAGAATATTTAACTTGTAAGAAAGTCTTATTCTTTGTCAGAAAGAAGCATGGAAAAAAATCTATAAGCATTTAATGAATTGCAAAATGATGAATACTACAAACATGTTAACTGAGAGCCAAGAATAGTTCAAGAACAACATTCTTCAATAATATAAAATGCATTTGTGGTTATTGTTTTTTACAGAGTACTTCAGAGGAATGAATGAATTTCTATGAACAAGTTAGGAAATCCTGAGTATCTCAAGTAATTGCTCACATGTGAACTTTTCAGTCTTACCACTGACGAGATAGGGAAATTTTGTTACTGGTTCCATTTAAAACATGAAGCTACTCAAATATACATTTGAGTAGCTTCATTAAAAAAATACATATATCCCCCCACCCCCAGCCAGCCCACTGCTCAATTTGAGGTCTAGGCCCATCAAGTCTGTTTGGGAATCTCAGGACTCCCCGATTAGGGCCCCAGCTAATGTGGTGGCCTGATAGTGACTTAAGAGTCATCATTAAAGTATGCCAGTCTCTTGCCCTTATTCAGCTTTTGCAGTCCTTGCTTTGATGAGGTTAGCTTTGGAGTGAGTGAGAGAACTGTAATAGGAAGCAGGTGAGGAGAGTATCTAAGTAGACACTGTTTCATTATGAACTTGATACTGACTCACTACAGACTATTGCGTATTTTTGCTTTCAGGTATATATTTTGCCCTAATTTATGGATACATGTGAACATATGCTCTATCTTACGGGACCTGGTCTATATCTAGGTTTAACCTCCTGGAATGGAATTAGAGAATGCCATGAAAGGAAAGGTCTCACCTGAGTAATGAGGGTGAAGGGCTGGCATTTCATGCCTGACATAAGCCATGACTTTTGAGTGATAATTTCATGATGTGAAAAAAAGATGATGATCACCATCAAGTGTTTACAGTAGTTGTCACATGTGGAGACATCCTTTTGTGTGTCCTCAAAAAGGCACGACTTGTATATTTGGAGCAAGATAGAGGGATTTGGGGGGTCTCATGTAATGAAGAGCCTCATTCAATAAGAACTTCTCTAAAATGGAGTTTCTAGTAACTAGAAAATGGAAATTTATTAGGGGTGTAAATTAACTTCATGAATCGCTAGGCATATATATTTCCTCTTCTATTTCTCATCACACATAAATCAGTTGCAGGTACAAAATGGAAGACAAATATGCCATTTAAGACTAGACTCCAACCACTAGCTACCTGCAGTTAAATTCTGCTGAATGTTTGGCATAAATTTGCACTACTGCTATACCTAAAAGTAAACAAATCATACATTGTCACATATCTCTCTTCTCTTTTATTGTAAAGATTCCATCAGACTCTGTGAAGTACCTCACTTGGCTTAAGGTTGAACAACATGACATCAAAGGAAGTCAACTGTGCTGTCCAAGAATAAGAGAAGGTAAAAGAATCAACGTGTGAAGCCAGGAGGTGGCATACTTGGTAGAGTGCATGTTATGGTGCACAGGGACCTGAGTTCAAGCCCCTGTTCCCCACCTGCAGAGAAGAAGCTTCATGATCAATGATGTAGCACTACAGGTGTCTCATGCTATCTCTCTATCTCTCTCTTCCATATAGTTTCTCTCAGCCTATCTCTACCCAAATAAGTAAATAGAAAATAATCAATGAATGTGTGCATTCGTTGTATACATGAATAAGTCTGTGTGTCTATGTGTGTGTTTGTGTGTGTATGTGTTTGTCAGAGAAAGAGAAAGAGAATTAAAGATACTAAACACATTATAACATTTCTCAGTTCTAGTGTATGGTAGTGTCAATGATTTAACTTATAGTTTATGGGGTCTCAGTCATGGAGGCATGAAACTTGGTGATCTTATAGGGAGAAATGTCTCCCTAGTCCCCAGATTTCCTTTATCAAGGTCAGACATTGTAAATATGGAAAATTTATCATTAAAAGCACTTTTTGGGGGGTTGGGCGGTAGCATAGCAAGTTAACCACACATGGCAAAAAGTGCAAGGACTTGCTTAAGGATCCCATTTCAAACCCAGGTTCCCCACTTGCAGGAAGGTTGCTTCAAAGGTAGTAAAGCAGGTCTGCAGGTGTCTGTCTTTTTCTCTCCCTTTCTGTATTCCCCTCTTCTCTTGATTGCTCTCTGTTCTATCCAACAACAACAACAACAACAACAACAACAGCAACAGCATCCGCCTTGTGTTTTCTATTCTGATCTTGTTTTTCAACTTCTGCCTCAGAGTGAGATCATCCCATATTCATCCTTCTGTTTCTGACTTATTTCACTTAACATGATGTTTTCAAGGTGCATCCAAGATTGGCTGAAAATGGTGAGGTTACTGTTTTTAATAGTTGAGTAGTATTCCATTATGTATATATACCACAACTTGCTCAGCTACTCATCTGTTGACACCTGGGTTGCTTCCAGTTTTGGCTATTACAAACTGTGCTGCTAAGAATATATGTGTACACAGATCTTTTTGGATGGGTGTCTTGAGTTCCTTAGGATATATCCCCAGGAGAGGAATTGCAGGATCATAGGATAGATCCATTTCTAGCCTTCTGAGAGTTCTCCAGAGAGGTTGGACCCATTTACATTTCCACCAGCAGTGCAGGAGGGTTTCTTTCACCCACAACCTCTCCAGCATTTGCTGCTGCTATTTTTTCTGATGTACGACATTCTCACAGGAGAGAAGTGGTATCTGATTGTTGTCTTTATTTACATTTCTCTGACAATGAAAGACTTGGAGCATTTTTTCATGTGTTTCTCAGCCTTTTGAATCTTTTCTATGGTGAATATTCTGTCCATGTCCTCTCCCCATTTTTAGATGGAGTTATTTGTTTTCTTGTTGCTGAGTTTGGCAAGCTCTTTATATATTTTGGTTATTAGCCTCCTGTCTGATATATGGCATGTAAAGATCTTTTCCCATTCTGTGAGAGGTCTCTTGGTTTGGGCTGTGGTTTCTTTTGCTGTGCAGAAGCCTTTTAGTTTGATGCTTGCCTTAGTCTTCTTTGTAATTGGATTCATTTCATTGAAGATGTCTTTAAAATTTATGCGGAAAAGAGTTCTGCCAATATTTTCCTCTCAGTATCTGATAGTTTCTGGTCTAACATTCAAGTCCTTGATCAAGTTGGAATTTAATTTTGTATTTGGCGAAATATAGTGGTTCAGTTTCATTCTTCTGCATGTTTTAACCCATTTTTTCCAACACCATTTGTTGAAGAGACACTGCTCTCCCCATTTAATAGTCTGGTCACCTTTGTCAAAGATTATATGTCCATAGGTGTGAGGGCTTACTTCTGGGCTCTCAATTCTATTCACCTGGTCAGTGTGTCTCTTCATGTTCCAGTACCAAGGAGTTTTGATGACAATGGCCCTATAATACAATTTGAGATCTGAGAGTATGATGCCTCCAGTTCTGTTCTTATCAAGATTGTTTTTGGCAATCCTAGGTCTTTTCTGGTTCCAGATAAACATTTGTAGCATTTGTTCTATTCTCCTAAAAAATGTGGTTGTGATCTTGATGGGGATAGCCTTAAATTTGTAGATGGCTCTGGGTAGTATATTCATTTTGATGATGTTAATTCTTCCAACCCATGAACATGGAATATCTTTCCACTTCTTTGTGTCTTTTTCAATTACCTTGAGTAATGACTCATAATTTTCAGTATATACGTCTTTCACTTCTTTGGTTGGTTTACTACTAGATATTTTATTGTTTTTGTTGCTATAGTAAAAGGAATTGATTTATGGATTTCAACTTCTTCTAACTTAGTGTTTGCATATTGAAATGCCACTGACTTTTGAATGTTAATTTTGTAGCCTGATACCTTACTATATTGCCTGGTGATTTCCACATGATTCTTGCTGGATTCCTTATGTTTTTCTATGTATACTATCATGTCATCTGCAAATAGGGAGAGTTTGACTTCTTCTCTTCCAATTTGCATCCCTTTAATTCCTTGCTCCTGTCTGATTGCTATGGCAAGAACTTGCAACACTATGTTGAATAATAAGGGTGATAGTGGGCATTCCTGTCTAGTACCTGAAATGTTTCCAGTTTTTCACCAATGAGTATGATGTTGGCTATAGGTTTGCTATATATATAGACTCCAATATTTTCTCCAATATTTTCAGGAATTTTCCATCTATTCCCATTTTTGTAGTGTTCTGATCATAAAGGGATGTTGTATTTTGTCAACGGCTTTCTCTGCATCTATTCATATTACCATGTGGTTTTTGGTCTTGCTTTTATTGATGTGGTGGATGACACTGATTGATTTATATATATTAAACCAACCTTGCATCCCTGGGATAAACCCCAATTGGTTATGATGAACAATCTTTTTAATATATTTAATATACTGCTATATCTGGATGGCTAGAATTTTGTTCAAAATTTTATTATCTATGTTCATCAGATATTGGTCTGTAGCTTTCTTTTTTGGTTGTGTCCCTGTCTGCTTTTGGAATCAAAGTGATGTTGGCTACATAGAAGCTGGAAGGGAGTATTCCAGTGTCTTCAATTTTCTGGAAGACTTTTAAAAGCAGAGGTATTGGTTCTTCTTTGAAGGTTTTGTAGAATTCATTTGTAAAACCATCTGGTCAAGGTCCTGAACATGGGCTTTGGTAGGTCTATCCATACTCCCAGCCTGCCTCTCTCTTTCTCTTTCCCTTGCAGGGTGGGGTTCGAAGCTCCAGGACACATTGGTGGTGGTGTCTGTCCAGGGAAGTCTGGTCAGCATCATGCTAGCAACTGGAACCTGGAGGTTGAAAAGAGAGTTAACATACAAAGCCAAACAAATTGTTGACCAATCATGGACCTAAAGGCTGGAATGGTGCAGATGAAGAGTTGGGGGGTCTCCATTTTGTAGATAATGAGTAGACATATTTTAGTTGTATTCCAAAGGGCCTGTGGCAATACTAGTGGGGTTTTTTGTTTGTTTGTTTGTTTTGTTTTTTGTTTTTTTGCCCGAGCCTGAAATCTGATATGCAGGTGGATCCTAATTATTGTCTAGGGAGATGATGTCATGGCTGGTAGAAGAACGAGAAAGCTGGATCAGGGAAGAGAGTAGCTCCCAAATATGGAAAAGGTGTATAAATATGGTTGATTGTAAACCCCATCGATTTGATGTGATCTGGGGCCCATATTCAGCTTAGGAGCCTATGTGACCTCTGCATCCCTGTAGATCTGAGCTCACATTCTGTGGTCATAAGTAGGAATGTTCCAAGCTGCCCCAATATCAGGACCCATTTTCCTCAGGTGTATCATAGAGTATATTGTCCAACCTCCTTTCGGAGGATGGAATATTCTCTACCATTGTTGATCCAAGTTTAGGGAAAGGTCCTATGGGGGCCCACAAAGGGGTCTATTGTGTTGTTCTTGATAGAAATGACTAGTAAAAATGGAGAGAAGGATTTATTTGAGGTCTAGGCCCATCATGTCTGTTTGGGAATCTCAGGCTTCCCAGACTAGGGCCCCAGCTGATGGGGTGGCTGATAGTGACTAAAGAATCATTGTTAAAATATACCAGTCTCTTGCCCTTATTAGCTTTTGCAGTCCTTGCTTTGATGAGGTTAGGTTTGGAGTGAAAGAACTGTAACAGATAGTAGGTGAAGCTAGATTGAAGATACTGTAGATTGAATATATTTTAATGCCATTCTTATAGATTTTTAGAGTGTTCTGATATATGGCCTATTTATGGTGGTATGACTGTTTATAGGAGACCTTTCAGAACTTCCTTCAGGGGAGGCTTGGTAATAGTTGTTTTTATTCAACTGTTACTTGTCTGAGATGGTTTTTATGCCTCCATCTAGTCTGAATGACAGTCTGGCAGGATACAGTAGTCTTGGTTGAAAGCCTTTCTCATTGAACACTCTATAGATATCTTGCCATTCTTTTCTGGCCTGTAGTGTTTGTATGGAGAAGTCTGCTGCTAATCTTATGGGTTTTCCTCTGTAGGTGACTCTTTGTTTTTCTCTTGCAGCCTTCAGGATCCTTTCTTTGTCTTTATTCCTTTCCATTCTAAATATGATGTGCCTCGCTGTCTTTAAGTCTGGGTTAATTCTATTTGAGACCTTCTGGGCTTCTTGAATCTTTATGTCTTTGATGTTGTCTAGACTAGAGAAGTTCTCAGATATTACGTCCTGATGAGTGCTTTCTATCCCTCCCTCTCTTTCTTCCTCTGGTAAGCCAATAATATGTATATTATTTCTTTTGAAGTCATCCCATAGGTCACTGTTGTTCTTTTCAGTATCTCTTAATCTCTTTTTGAGATCTCTTGCTTCTTTTTTAGTTATCTCTGGAACTTAATTCTTCCTCAATCTTACTAATTCTGTCTTCAGCCTCATTTATTCTATTCTCTCTCCCCTCTACTGTTTTCTGGAGTTCATCTATTTTGTTTCCCTGTTCTGATACTGTTTTAGCTTGTTTAGCTAGTTGTGTTCTTAGCTCAGCTATTTCAGCTTTCAGCTCTCTAATAACCTTGAGATAATTAGTGCTTTCTTCCAGGATCTCATTTGTTGTTTCTGCATTTCTGATGACAATTCTTTCAAACTCTTTACTCACTCCTGTGATTATTTCCTTAACTAGTGTTTGCATGTTGACCTCATTATTTTTTGCTGCAACCTTTGGGGGGCTTTTAGCTGGACTCTTGTCCTGGTTCATATCTCCAATATTTCTTTTTGTTGGCTTAACCATTCTATACAGTATGTTATGAGGTACCTCTCTCAGTACTTTTCAAATTACTGATCACTCTTGCCTGGATTGACTTGTGTCTAAGTAAGGTAATTAAAGGGTTCAGAGTTGTGGAAATTGATAGTTGTTTCAATATTATTTTAATCCCTGAGTTGGAGCACAGTGGCATAAAAGCCTCTTTTGTTCTTTTTCTTCCCTGAAAAAGAGCCTGAGTGAATTTAAACTATAAGTAGACTTCTTAGCTTAATCCCTGACTCCTGGCCAAGAGATAAAGCAGGGTGGGGCAGAGATAATCCAGTGGTTATACAAAGAGACTCTCACAGCCCCACCACTAGGCCACCAAGGTATAGATCTTCTCCTGAGTTTCCTGGTTAGTTCTCTGTCTTCTGGTGTCAGCTCAGGGCCTCCCCTTTTCTGCTCCAGATTCTGAGGGCAGTAGCAATGAAGACTCAGAGTTGCATTTGGTGAGTCTTAGGGGAGTCCTCTCCTCCCTTCAGCCATCTTTTTGTTGGTGAAGTAGACTGGAGGTAGTGTCTCAACTGGTAAACTGCCAAACTGTTATAAGCCACTTAATCTCTCCCTAGGCTGTTTTCTGTCCATGAGCCACATGTGATTTAGTGGGTTCCAGAAGTCATTCTAGTCCTGTCTTGTTGTGGTCCCAGATGATCTCCTTTGGTATTCCTAGTTGACTTGGGAAAGGAGAATCGAGTTAGGGACAATTTCATTATGCAGAAATAGCCACTATGAAGCTGACTTCTCTTTTTGTCCTTTTTTGAAAATATTTTTATTGTTATATATATGTGTGTGTGTGTGCGTATATGTATATTTATTTATTGAATAGAGACAGCCAGAAATCAAAAGGAAGGAGGGGCATCTGCTATCTTACTTCACCACTCAAAAAGCTTTCCCCCTGCAGGTAGGGACAAGAGGGTCAAACCCAGGTACTTACACATTGTAATATATGCACTCAACAAGTTGTGCTGCCACTCAGCCTGAAAAGAGTTTTATTTTTTATTTAAGAAAGAAGACATTAACAAAACCATAGGATAGGAGGGGTACAACTCCACACAATTCCCACCACCTGATCTCCATATCCCATCCCATTCCCTGATAGCTAAAAAGAATTTTTTATAATTAAATTTTTGAGACAGTAAACAACTCATTTTATGAGTTCATTTCATTTCATTTTTCATGAATCTTGGTAATTTGAATACTTCTTTCTGTTTTCTCTTTCTTTTCCATTTCTTTTTTTTTTCTTCCTCATCATTGGGGTTTCAACACCCCAAAATTTTCCAGATACAAAATCAGAGGCATAGATAGAAAGACAGCATGGAATCTTTCTTCAATGCAGTGGGAACTGGGCTTGATCTTGGGCCCTTCCTAAGACTAAGCAGGTGCACTATGCAAGTGAGTTATCTTGCCTTCTCTCCTTTTATGTTTTTTAAACATCACCCAAGTCATGTTATAATTCTACATTTCCCTCCTCTGGATCTTAGTAAATGTCTCTAGCTAATAACCTTTGTCAGAAACACAGTCTGTTTACTGCATTGAATCATTGCAAACAGCACCATCATTTATATGGATAATTGAACCTGATTAAACTCTACATAGGTTTGTAAAGTATCATCAAAATAAAATCTTAACAGGCCCAGTCATCTCATTTTCTGTGTTCACTAAACATTTTACGTTGGAAAGGAAAGTCATTGTCTTAAGGCTCCCTTTCCATCCCACCAACTTCTACAGATGTCCTGCTAAGACAGCATTAGGCTGTCTTATCTGTAGCACTGAATGCACATAGTATTTGATTTCTATAAGTAGTTTCAAAACATTTATCATATACATAAGAACAGTTGCCATCAACTCCTCCTGTCTCTTTCACAACCTCTAAAAGCTGATGAAATAACATTAGGCATAATTTCTACTGAATTGAGTAAGCAGTCTCACTTATATTTTGAGTATAGCATGTCTGTATTTACTGACTTGAAGCTCTATAATATATATGTTATATACATAGCTTATTTATTTAGTTTTAATGAGAGATACAGAGAGAAAGATTCAGTGATCAGAGCACTGCTCTCTCTGGCTTATGGTGCTGCTGGGGATTGAACCTGGAACCTCAGAGACTCAGGCATGAAAATATTTTGCTGTCTCCCCAACCTCTATAGTAGATTATAGAAAACTTTGCAGGGCCAGATAGTGGTGCACCTGGTTAAGCCCTACACAAGGACCCAGGTTTAAGCCTCTGGCTTCCTACCTGGAGGGAAGATGCTTCACAAGTGGTGAAGCAGGGCTGCAGGAGTCTCTGTTTCTCTCCCTCTCTGTCTCCCCCTCCCCTCTCAGTTTTGCTCTCTGTATCCAATAATAAAATAACTAATTCAATAAAAAGAAAAGTTTGCTCTAGATGAATCAACCTGTCTATTTCCTCCTCTTAACTACACTATTTTACTCACATAACCTTTATACCTTTTTTTTTCTTACTCAGAGCTCCTTTACAAAGGAAGATTAAAATAGCTTAATTTTTGGAAATTGAGTAAAACATAGTTTTATGCTTTAACTCTGTCAGCTCTCTTTGCAAACCTGCACAGACTCCTATTTTTAAAATACTGATATGCGTGCCACTATCAGCCATAGTCAGTACTATTAGTACCGGATAGTACTAGTGTTTACATCTGAGTTGTCATCTGGAGACATTGCAGAGAATATTTCTCAAACAAGAGAATGCGGTGATGGGGGAGACAAGAAGGAAAGAGAACAGAGAAAATAGAGGCCGTATACTAGGAGTTTATCAACAAAGAAGAAGAGGAGGAGGAAGAAGAGGAGAGGGGGAAGAGGAAGATGAAGAGGAAGAAAGATGTACAGTTGCATCGTAGGGGAGAGAGAAGAGACTGGAGTGGAGAGGGAACACAAATCTTTATTCACGTGGGCACCCCAGAAATGGGTGAGAGCAGAGTGGTTTAGGCCATGTGGAGCTAGGAAAATGGCTGCCTCCCACTATGCACAGCAGCCCTTCTCTGGGTCAGGTCGAGGAAAAGAAAAAAAAAAAGAGAGAAAGCGCAAACAGCAGAGACTTTTATGGGAGAATTCCGGAAGTGGCAAGTCGGGACGGGATTGGCTAAAACAGGGGGTGGAGAAAACAAGGCACTCTGGGAAGGTAGAAAGCTTCTGTAGCAAGAGGAAGGAGGAGGAGGAGGAGGAGGAGGAGGGGGAGGGGGAGGGGGAGGGGAGGGGGAGGGGAGGGGGATGGGGATGAGGAGGAGGAGAAATAGAGAGGTTGCCTGGTGGGAGATAACCAGTAATTTCCCAAGACTGACAGCTAGTTCAAGAACAGTTTAGCTCTTACCAATGCAAAACAAACAAACAAACTTCTGCAAGCTACAGGCAGAATTCTTTTCCAGAATCTATTATTTCTGTCTGAAAACAGGCAGGAAAGTTAATTTAGCTGCATCTGTTATGAGTCAGGAATCTAGTGAGAGGACAGACAGCCAGCTCAGAGATGGAGGGTGAAAAACCATCAACACCTCCAAACTGTCAAATATTCGAGACTAGCTCTCAGCTGCTGGGACAGGTCTTCAATTTCCAGCCAAGATTGAGGTTCCTTAATCTGATTTAATAGGCAGAGGAAACTGACCTTGGGTGTACAATTAATTGTTAAGGAACTTTTGAAAGAGATCATGGAAAGAGGAGAACTATAGAACTAAACTTATCTAGGGCGTGGATTTATAGTAACTTGGGGGTATCTGTGACACACAGAGAGCTTCCAGACTGGGGGAGAGATGAAAGATATTAAAGACAGCGGAACACAGGTCTCTCCACTTAACAACATCAATGCTCTGGGATTTTCAGCTTTGTGACTTTTAACTCCAGCAATCCTAGCTAAGGAAGATGATTTGCTTATATTGAATAGCTTTCTCTGTGGATTTTTTGTGAGACTGATGTTATCAGGGACAGCCAGTGACTGGGTGATGACTATGTGTTTTGATTTGAGAGAGATGCCCAAAAGGCAGGTCACACCCAGGCTTTCTACTGAGTCCAATGAAAGAACTGATGCTTGAATCAAAACAGTGAAACATCTTCCTCCTTCACCATCATGTACCAGGACCTGAAAGCCCCTCACAGCCCCAGAGTAGTTTATTTAATGCAACACAGCAAACCCAGTCCAAGTTCTACTTTGTGTTTTCCCTTCTATTCTTATATATCTCAACTTCTGTCCATGAGTGAGATCATCCCATATTTGTCCTTCTCTTTCTGGCTTATCTCAATTCACATGATTCCTTCAAGCTCTATCCAAGATGAGGTAGAGAAGGTGAATTCACCATTTTTAATAGCTGAGTAGTATTCCATTGTGTATATAGACTACAACTTTCTCAGCCACTCATCTGTTGTTGGATACCTAGTGTCTACCTTACAGTCACTGACACACTGGCACAGTTTTATTATGCACCAAGAAGCCAAAGTTCTCTTCCAACTTCCTCCCCCTCCTTCCTCATAGCCCTGGCTTTGATGCAATACGCCGTGCCCACTCCATGTTTCACTTTGTGTTCTCCCTCCTTGCCCCCTGTATATTAATTTCCACTTGTAAGTGAGATCATTAGGTATTTGGCCTCTTTTTCGCTTGTCCCGCTTAACATGATGTCTTTGAGTTATATCCAAGATGACTAGAAGGAGATGCCTTCAGCATTTTTAATGGCTGAGTAGTGTGTGTGTGTGTGTGTGTGTGTGTGTGTGTGTGTGTGTGTGTGTGCACGTTCATGCTCTGGTATATATCAGATTTTTTTTTTCAGCCACTCATCTGTCATTGCTCATCTGAGTTGTTTCGTGCAACTTAGGAATTAGGAATTTTGCTATGAACATAGGTATACATAGATCTCTTCTGACGGGTGTTTTTCTTTCTTTTGTGTTAATCCTTAGGAGAGATACTGCTGTGTCATAGCATAGGTCTGTTTTTAGTGTTCTGTGAAATCTCCAGACTGTTTTCCACAAGGACTGAATCAGTTTACACTCCCACTAGCAGTGTAGAGTCTCTTTTCCCCCACATCCTCTCCAACATTTGTTGCTTCTATTCTTTCTGATGTATGACACTCTCATAGGTGTAAAGTGGTATCTCATTACTGTCTTCATTTGCATTTCTCTAATAATCAGTGGCTGAACACTTTCTCATGTATTCATTGGCTGAGTTTTCTTTTCTTCTCTTTCTTCCTTTCTTTCTTTCTTTCTTTCTTTCCTTCTTTCTTTTTATGGTCTTCCATGAATCCTTTACTAGTAGACTCATGGAATTCTATTATTGCCCTTTCCAACCTGCCACAAAAACAAGTCTGTTCCTTCTGGCTTTGGTGTCTTCTTTTCTTATGGAATAAGAAAAATAGAGATGGCGAAGTGCACGGAAGTGGTACCAGATATGACTCACAGAAATACACTATTTGGGTTGGGAGGGACTTGAAATTATTTCATTAGAATTGCTGCCAGGGGCCTGGTTGCCATTAAGTCAGAATGATGTTTGCTTGTGATATAGAGTGGCAGAGTATAGGGTTCATTGGCAATAAGCAAGCTTAGGGTGCTTTCAAAGTACCATAGCTCAGCATTTTTATTAAGCCTCATGAGTCTTCTCCAAAGTTATTCCTCTGTCCATTTATTTCATAGCTCTGTAAGATTCCCAAAGGATTTATGGATTCAAGTTGTCTGCTCAGAACTGAAAGTGTTCTAGTAAAAGAAAACAGGTTTCACATGTTATAGCCATGACATTACTTCTAGTGCTGTGCTAAATTGGATTTAAAAAAAAATAAATTTGCATGTAAAAATGTGAGCTAGAGCTAATCTCTAATCATCTTTAGAAACTGGACTATGGATAATGTAACTGTGAACAATTTAAAACAATCAATAGCCCTTTTTTTCCTAATAGTTATTCATTTCACTGTAAACCTTAAGAACAAAGTTCCTGATTTGTTTCTTATTTCCTGTTTTGTATAACTCATTTTGTGATGTGAGAGCCTAAGCAGTAATTTTTTTGTATTATATATTGTTTTATTTATTGGATATAGACACCCAGAAATCTAGAGGGGAGAGGGTGATAGAGAGGAATTGAGATAGAGAGACACTGGAAGCCCTGATTCACCACTTGTAAAGCTTCCCCCCAACAGGTGGGGACCAGGGACTTGAACCCAGGTCCTTGTGCATTATAACATGTGTACTTAACCAGATGCACCACCTGACCCCTGAGCATGAGTAGCAAATATATTGTAGGTAACAATCACTAGAGTTCCTAAAGCAGAAAGAGGAGTCAGATGGTTCAAATATTTCATAATCTTGATTATCTTTTGGTAGTATCTATGATTCTGATATAGTGTGTTCAAAGTAGAGATTTAACTTATTTAAACTAAATCTTATTTGGGAAATGTAAGAGCAAAGATATTCAGAGAGAGAGAAATTATTTCCAGTATTAGAAAGTAGATAAACAGAGCTGGGGAGACAGCACATGTGAGAGGTGTCAGATTTGAGCCCCAGAAACACCAACAGCCAGAATTGAGCAGTACTGTGGTGAGAGAGAGAGAGAGAGAGAGAGAGAGAGATTTAGAGAAGGGAAAAGAGGAGAGATGGAAAGGGAGATGGAGGGAGAGGGAAAGGGAAGGAGGAAGAGAGAAGGGAAAGTTAGAAGAAAGAGAAGGGAAAGGAAGAAAAAGAAAGGAAGAAT
Organism: Erinaceus europaeus; assembly: GCF_950295315.1. NCBI lineage: Eukaryota > Metazoa > Chordata > Mammalia > Eulipotyphla > Erinaceidae > Erinaceus > Erinaceus europaeus. Next base: position 56,016,569 of record NC_080175.1, read on the forward strand.
GTTGGTATCTTCTAATTCTGCTTTTAAAAACCCCTTCTGTTTCATTTGGTTTAAATCCCCCCTGCTTAACACTGCATTCTGTTTACATAACCACTGTATTCTATTTACATAACCACTGCTGTCTATTTACATAAATCACTTTTATATTTACATAAAGCACCACCTTCCCTCCAGGGCATTGGTGGTTTAGTGGTAGAATTCTCACCTGCTCCACCCCCTCTCCTTGTCACACCCTGATCCTCTCCTTGTCACACCCTGATTTTCACCAGTCACTTTTCTCTCCACCCTCTCTTCGTCACATCCTGTTCACACCCTACTTGGGAAGTATATATAAAGACAACATTGTTCGTTTTAGTTAGTTGTTAGTTTAGTCTAGCTTGGTAAGGATTGCGCTGTGTCCTGCATGAATAAAGAGATACTGCGTACAGCTCAACCATGAGTCCCTGGTCGTCTGTCTCCCGTCAGTGAAGCTCAGCCCGACAAAAGAAGGAAAAAGGGAGGCAGGAAATTAAGGTGGGTGGTGGGAATGGTGTGCAGACAGCTATCAGAGAGAGATAAGCTCTACCTATGTGTCAACAACTGCCCTGTAAACCATTATTTCCCCCAACAAAATGATATGGAAAAATAAAAGAGAGAGAAGAAAGAAGGGAAAAAGAAAGAAGGAAGGGGAAGTGAAAAGACAAAAAAGAGAAAGAAAAGAGAAGGTAAAGGAAGAGAGAAGAAAATCAGGACAAGGACAGCCAAAAAAAAGAAAGAAAGAAAGAAAAAAAAGGAAGAAAGAAAGGAAGGAAGGAAGAAAGGAAGGAAGAAGAGAAGAGAAAAAGACATAACTGGAAAATTCTGGAGTGGTCCTTGTCCTCACCCCTCCACAAATCAGGTTAGGCAGAAGGCAGACTGGACTTTATGAAGTCACATCTTGGTACTTCCTATACTTCCAACAGTGCATGGTATGAATCAGATAACCTTTCTGTCAGTGCTGACACTGAATGAGATTAGATGGCAACCAACCAGTATCAGCGAAGAGCATCTGGTCTGTCTTGTACATGAAAAGCTCTTTCAGGTTCTCCCTTGGTGGTTCTTACCTAGGACCCTCTGCAGGAGATGTGTTTTTCAGAGAGGAGGAGGAGAGGACCTCGCCTCTGCGGAAAAATGCTCTTGAAAAAAGTCAGTGGGACACGTGGCTCCAAGAAAACTGGGAAGACTGCACGGTGAGGCCTCACAAAGCAAAGAGGGTGTCCTTTCCCCTCACAGATCAATTCTGACCCCATTACTTAACTAAGCATGACACATTTTTATTATTTTATTTATACCAGAGTACTGCTCAGCTCAAGCTTATGGTAGTGCTGGTGGTAAAACTTGGAGTATGGGAACCTCAGGCATGAAAGTCTCTTATGTAACTATTATTTTGTCTCTCCTGTCCCCTTTTTTAATATGTTAATATATTTTATTTATTTATTTAATGAGAGAGTTGCAGAGAGAAAGATACACATACAAACACAAACACACACACAGAGAGAGAGAGAGAGAGAGAGAGAGACTAGAGCACTGTTTAGCTCTGGCTTAAAGTGATATTGGGAATAAAACCTGGGGCTTCAGAGTCCCAGGCTCGAAGATCTTTCTTTTGAATAACCATTTTGCTGTTTCCCTAGCTTCAGCACTTTTTAAAAATTTTCTTTATTGGGGAATTAATGTTTTACATTCAACAGTAAATACAATAGTTTGTACATGCATAACATTTCCCAGTTTTCCCACTGGGTCTTCTGTCATCCTTTTTGAACTTGTATTCTCCCTACCACCCATCCCAGAGTCTTTTACTTTGGTGTAATACGCCAATTCCAGTTCAGGTTCTATTTGTATTTTCTCTTCTGATCTTGTTTTTCAGTTTCTGCCTGAGAGTGAGATCATCCCATATTCATCCTTCTGTTTCTGACTTATTTCATTTAACATGAATTTTTCAAGGTCCATCCAAGATCAGCTGAAAACAGTGAAGTCACCATTTTTTATAGCTGAGTAGCATTTTATTGTGTATACATACCACAACTTGCTCAGCCATTCATCTGTTGTTGGACACCTGGGTTGCTTCCAGGTTTTGGCTATTACAAATTGCAGCACTTTTTTTAAAAGGGAAATTACCAGCAGAACAAATTATTTTCTCCCCTGTAGTTAAAAAAATACTTTAAGATATTTATTTATTTTGAATAGAGATTGAGAGGAATTGAGAGAGAAGAAGAAGAGAAAAAGAGAGAGAGACCTTCACCACTGCTTCGCCACTTATGAAGCTTTCCACCTGCAAGTGTGTACTGGGGGCTTGAGCCCTGGTCCTTGCCCACTGTAATGTGTGTGCAGTCTCTCATCTCCCCTTGACTGGTGTCTAGGCAACACATCGGAATTCCAGTGTCACTTCATCCTGACCTTCTCCCTCCTTCCCCAGAGTCCATTGCTTTGGTGCTATACACCACACCCAGTCCAACTTTCACCTTATGTATTCCCTTACTAAAGTTTCACCAGTAAGTGAGATTATTCAGTATTGGTCTTTCTCTTTCTGGCTATCTATCTATCTATCTATCTATCTATCTATCTATCTAAAAAGGTCAGCTTAGAGTGGTGAAGTACCAGTGATGACCCCAAAAGGCTTTAATTTGCATCAAAAAAACTATCAGTAAGCAAGCATCTAAAGAAACTCTAAAGTGGTATTAAAAAAAACTTAATTGGGGAGTCGGACGGTAGTGCAGCGGGTTAAGCACATGTGGTGCAAATCACAAGGACCTGCTTAAAGATCACGGTTCAAGCCCCTGGCTCCCTACCTGCAGGGGAGTTGCTTCACAAGTGGTGAAGCAGGTCTGCAGGTGTCTATCTTTCTGTCCCCCTCTGTCTTCCCCTCTTCTCTCTATTTCTCTCTGTCCTATCCAACAACAAAGACATCAGTAACAACAACAACAACAAAACTTAATTGGCAGTGTTGTAGTTTTTAATTTAAAAAACTCCTCTCTGATGAGATCACATTTCATGTAGAAATGATAGACATAATCTTCTATCAGTTCTTAAATCTTATTTCAAAATTAGGGATTTTTGTATTATTTAGATATAGAACTTATAAGTATCAAATTTTATGATGGCAAGTGTCTAAAAAACATCAGCACTTTTACTTAATGATTTTCTCAAGACAGAGAAGACAGAGCCTTCTGGGGCCAGGCAGGTTAAGAACGGCACACATTACCATGTTCAAGGACCTGGGGTCAAACTTCCAGTTTCCACCTGCAGGGTGGGAGGAAGTTTCAAGAACAGTGAAATAATTGTCTTTTTAACAGGTGTCTTTCTTCTTCTCTCCTTTTTGACTCTCAATTACTGAGTCTCTATAAAAAAAAAAATCTACCAGGTGCCATAGTGTGATTGTGCAGATGCCAAGTCCCTGCAAGAACCCCAGTGGCTAAATAAAGAAATAAATGATAGCATCCTCTGTGTTTCTTTAAACACAGTAAGTTACTATGCTTCAAGTTCTTGATAGTTCTTACAATTACTGATTCAACAGTGGTTCAAAACGTTATAAGATTTCAAGGGTATATTTTCACGTGTGTGTGTGTATATGTGTGTGCGTATCACTGTACCCTTCACCTCAGCTCTGTGCCCCTCCACCATAACTACTGCAGTTCTCAAACAGTACAAGAGAGATTAATTAATATATTTTGCCAACTCCTTTGCTTTTCTCTCTCACCTCTTATTTCACTTAATGTATGCTTCAAAATTTTTAGAAAGGATCTTGTTATTTTATTGTTTTTTTTTCTTCCTGTGTTATCACTGGAGCTTAGTGCATAACTCCAGTTTCCAGTAGTCACTTTTTTTAATAAAGCATAAAAGACAGAGAGAAGGGGATTGGAGGGGGTGGGGCCATAGCATATCTCCACAATTTGTGAGCTTCCCTCCTATGGGTGAGGACGGGGGACTTGAACCTGGGTCCCCATGAATGGTATCAACCTGGTACACCACCACCCAGCCCACTAGGTCTGTATCTTTAGCCACCCACCCATCCCTAACCTTGACATGCTGTGCACTGTAATTATGTTTGTGTGGGTGAGACTTTGAGAGGACAAAAAGAAAAGGTGAAAAACACTGACTTAAATAACATATACAGGCATTTTCAATCAATGGCAATATTAAAAAAGTTGATAAAAACCTTCCTTTTTCTTTTTATTTGTGTTTCCCTTCAGAATTTGAACATTTCATTTCAGGATTTGGGGGACCCTTACCAAGTGGAAAATTTCAAAAGGATTCTTAGAAGACTGATTCGAGTTGAAACCCTCTGGTTAGTGGATAATTCCCTGCAGGACTTAAGTGCCATATGATTGCCAAGGTACCTGTTCTCTAACGCTCGTAGTTACAACATGAAAGTCAAACATTTGTTCATATGTCTTTTCACATTTTACTAAGGACCTAATGGATTGCAGTACAGTTGCTGACACATGGATACAGTTTCTCATCTCCCTGTGATAAGTCTCTCCCCCAACTTAGGTTCTTTTCTACCATTATGCACTAGGACCCTAGAGTCCCTCCATTTTGTCCCTTTCCTTCCTTTCCCAGAAACCTTAGCTTTGGTGCAATATTCATTGGATACAGCTGACTACCATTAGTATAGACTCTGACTCACATCATGTGGTCAGACTCAAATGGTGATACAGAGCATGAAGAAATTTCTGAACAGGGCAAAAAGAGAGACATATATCAAAATGCTGGGGGCCACGTGGTGGTGCACCTAGTTGAGAACTCACATTGCAGTGTTCAAGGACCATTGTTCAAGCCCCTATTCCCCATCTACAGGGGAGAATTTTCATAAATGGTGAAGCAGTGTTATAGGGGTCTCTGTATCTCTATCTTCCACCCTTCTTAGCTTCTCTATCATAAATAAAATCTTGAAACTAAATAAAAGTATCATACTTTTATTTGATTTGTTTTTCTTTTTTTCTTTTTATTCTTTTATTGGGGTGGATTAATGCTTTATAGTCATTGGTACATGTGTAACATTTCTCAGTTTTCCACATAACACTCTAAACCCCCTCTCACCTAGTTCCTCCTCTACCATCATTCTCCAGGTCCTGAACACCTCCCCCACCCCAGAGTCCTTTACTTTGGTGCAATACACCAATGCCAGTCCAAGTTCTGCACACGCGTGTGTTGTGTGTTTTTCCTTTTGTTATTTTCAAACTTCTCTCTATGAGTGGGATCATCCCATATTCATCCTTCTCTTTCTGGCTTATCTCACTTATTGTGTCACACTTTTAAAACAGACAAATAAACAAACAAACAACAGAAAACACTGTTCCCTCCCAAACTGATTTTGTCATGATCAGTTTTCAGAAGAGTAATTTTTTCAGAGGCCTCATTTTTTCCCCCTCTGTATTTATTTTAGTAACTTAACAGTGTTTTACAAGATTTTAAGATTTGAGGCATCCAGTTTCACACCACAGCCTCCACTAAAGTGCTAGCCCCACCCGCTGCCACCACTTCCCCACCCCACCCCCACCCCTGCCCCAGGGAGAGTAATATGTACATCTGAACTCAAAGTGGAAGGAAAGCAAGCTATGTCCTTTTTGTTGTAAGCTGGGAAATGCAATGAAATTATATGTCTATTGTCATGGCAAGAGGCCATCAGTCTTCAGTTGGCCGCAGCTGTGGAACACCCATGGGGGAATATTCTCCAGATTATTGACCAGAGTCTTGGTTTCTGGACAATTTTATCCTCTTTCTCCTCCTTCATCTCCTCTTCCTCCTTTTTTTTTTTTTCTTTTCCTTTTGACACCAGGGTTATCACTGAGGCTCAGGTCCTACATGATGAATCCACTACTGCTGACCTTTCTTCCTTCTGTTCTTTCTTCCTTCTGTTCTTTCTCTTTCTTTCTTTCTTTCTTTCTTTCTTTCTTTCTTTCTTTCTTTCTTTCATCTATCTGTCTGTCTTTATTGCATGAGACAGAGAGATGGAAAGGAGAGAAGAGCTATAGAGGGAGAAAGAAAGACACCAGCAGTACTTAATTCATAGCCTGGGAACTCCCTGCAGGTGGGGAGCAAGGGGCACGAACTGGGGCCCTTGAACATGGTAACATGTGCATTTAACCAGGTGCACCATTGCCCAGTCCCTTCCCCCCAATACCCCCCTCACTTTCTAATGAAGTGGTTGAAGTTGCAGTAAGGTCAGTGGCAGAAATTAAACAGTAATTAAACATCTGATGTATTGCACCAGAGTAGTGGATTCTGCAGGAGGAGGCCAAGGAGAGGCCTGGTGAGTGTAGGGATCTTTGGGATCCTGTGTATGTGGGAAAGGACCTAGACTGTCAAGAGAGTGTTTTGCAGACACCTGTCATGGGTAGGTGAGAAACTGTACCTATGTGTCAGCAACTATCCTGCAAACCATTAACCCCTCAATAAATTTAGCAATTAAAAAAAAAGTGAACTCTGGAGTGGGGGAGGGTTCAGGTCCTGGAAACTAATGGCAGAGGAGGACCTAGTGGGAGTTGTGTTGTTATGTGGAAATGTTATGCATGTACAAACTATTGTATTTCACTGTCAACTGTAAACAATTAATCCTCCAATAAAGAAAAAAAGGGGGAATACTCCAGGGATCTTCCAAGGACCCCAATCTCATGATATGTGAGATAATCTACCACTTACTCTAGAATCCTGGACCACGTGACAAGCTTTCTAGAAAATGATTACCTGCTTTGTGAGACATAGTGGGCGAGAAGAATAAGCATGGGTAGAAATGAGAGGTGCTTGCATCTGGAACCTGGTGGCTGAAAAGAGAGTTAACATACAAGGACAAACAAATTGTTGATCAATCATAAACTTAAAGGCTGGAATAGTGCAGACCTTCTGCATCCCATAGTGACCTTGGGTCCATATTCTCAGAGGGTTAAAGAATAGAAAATCTATCAGAGGAGGGGATAGGATATGGAGTTATGGTGGTGGGAATTGTGTGGAGTTGTACCCCTTTTATCCTATGGTTTTGTTAATGTTTCCTTTTTAGGAAGGAAGGAAGGAAGAAAGAAAGAAAGGAAGGAAGAGAGAAAGAAAGAAAGAAAGGAAGGAAGAGAGAAAGAAAGAAAGAAAGAAAGAAAGAAAGAAATGAAGAAAGAAAGAAAGAAAGAAAGAAAGAAAGAAAGAAAGAAAGAAATGAGAGATGCAGCGGGGTCACGGGGTGGCGCACCTGGTTGAGCGTACAATATCACAGTGCACAAGGACTCGAGCTTAAGCATTTGGTCCCCAGCTACAGGGGGAGAGCTTCACAAATGGTGAAGCAGTGCTGCAGGTGTCTCTCTCCCTCTCTATGTCCTCCTCCCTTTTCAATTTCTCTCTGTCTCTATATCACAAATAAAGAATGGGTGGGGGAGAGAAAGGAAAAGTAAAAGAAATGAGAGGTGCAGCCAGTATCCTCAGGAGCAGTTAGAAATGGAGGAGAAAGAGTAGTCACAAGAAGGAAGGGAACATTCTAGAGCAGGCTCCTCAATGAACCTGGGCACCAGAAAGCCAGGGCACTCAGTTGTGATGGTGCAGGACACATGTGAGGTTGTTGTTGTGCGCGGGCCGCAGAGAAGAGAGAGAGGAGGGATCCGGAGCGAAGAGGAAACACAAATCTTTATTTGTACTGGCACTTCAGAGTTGGGTGCTAGAGAAGCAGGTTGGGCCACGTGGAGGTAGCAAAAATGGCCGCCTCACGTAGTAACCTTTCCTGCTTCTGAACACCTGAGTGAAGCGCTGGCAAGAGAGTGAGGTGCGGAAGAAGAAAGGCTTTTATAGGAGCAACTTTCGCGGAATGGGAAGGGGGAGGAGTAACCATAGCACTCCAGGATAGGATAATAACTCTCGTGAGAATGGGAGGGGGGAGGAGTAACCAAAGCACTCCAAATATCTCGGGAATATAGACAATGCCCTGAGGGCACAACATGGCTGAACAGGCACTCCGAGAATGTCCCAACTCTCGCGGGAACTAGCAGTAGCCTGAGGGGACAACATGGCAGCTATGACTGCATTGGCACAATTTCCCAGCATGAGGTGTAGTCTGTTGTGGCATGATATGCAGTATGCCCACATATCCCCCATTTATGTCATTTCTAAGGTCTTCAGAACTCAGAGGGAGTTGCTGGGCATCTGGATTGAACTTCTTTTTTTTCAATTTTTTATTTTTAAAAAGGAAACATTGACAAAACCATAGGATAAGAGGGGTACAACTCCACACAATTCCCACCACCGGAACTCCGTATCCCATCCCCTCCCCTGATAGCTTTCCTATTCTTTATCCCTCTGGGAGTATGGACCCAAGGTCACTGTGGGATGCAGAAGGTGGAAGGTCTGGCTTCTGTAATTGCTTCCCCGATGAAGATGAACATGGGAATTGAACATAAGTTCTTTTGAGCTACCAAATCAGTCATCCAGAGGTGGTACTGAGGGTTAAGTGTTGGACTTTCCAGCATGATGATTCAAAGTTTAATCCCTGGTATCTCATATGCCAGAGTGATGCTCTGGTTGTCTCTCTGTTTCTCCGAAATAAATAAATATTAAAAAAAAATAATAGTAAGGGGTTTGGTGGTGGTGCACCTGGTTGAACACACATGTTACAGTGCTCAAAGACCTGGGTTCGGGTTCCAGCTTCCAGACCCCACCTGCAGGGGGAAAGCTTCCCAAGTGGTAAAGCAGGGCTACAGGTGTCTCCCTTTATCTCTCCCTCCCTCCCTCCCTCCCATTACACCCTTCCCTCTTGATTTCTGCATGTCTCTAGCCAATAAAATAAAGTAAGAGAAATATTTCAATAAAAACACTAAAATAAAAATAACTAAAGCATTTTGAAATAAATGAGTGAATACCAAGTTAGTATCTGTAATGGAAATACAGACAGTTTCCTGGAGCCTTTGGTCATGACATTTTCATCAGCTGATCAATACTTAGTACCATTTTATATATGTTTGTCTTTAGAGGTACCTTACTTAGTAAAATAAAACAAAAGTGAAAAAATACTCAAATAACTTTTATCAAAGTAAACTTTTTATGCCCACCATGGATGAGAATTCAGTAATGCTTATTGTCAATCTATTAAGTTTCAGGAGATTTTTTTCTTCCCCCCCAGACTCCTCCAGAGATTTGTGAGTGATGCATCAATCCTATCACACAATTAAGTAAATACACAATAAGTAAAGAAGATTAAGTAGCTAGATGGCACATTTCAAACATGTTGAAGTAGATCACATTTTAAAAATTTCTTTATTTTATTTTATTTATTTTGCCTCCAGGGTTATTGCTGGAACTCATGCCTGCACTATGAATCCACTGCTCCTGGAGGCTATTTTTTCCCTTTTGTTGCCCTTGTTGTTTATCATTGTTGTTATTGTTGTTATTGCTGTCATTGATAGGACAGAGAGAAATTGAGAGAGGAGGGGAGACAGAGAGGGGGCGAGAAAGATAGACTCCTGCAGACCTGCTTCACAACCTGTGAAGTGACCCCCCTGCAGGTGGGGAGCCTGGAGCTTGAACCAGTATTCTTATGCCGGTCCTTGTGCTTTGTGCCATGTGCGCTTAACCCACTCACTGTGCCACTACCCAGCCCTCCACTCTTTTTTTAGTTTCTGAACCTGATTTGATTCAGATCTGTAAACTTCCAAAGTTTTCCATTTATTTATTTATTTGTTTATTATTATTTTTTAATGCAGCACCAGGGGCCGATACAACCACTCAACAGCCTTCTCCAAGGTCAGTTTTCTCACTCATCTCTTAAAGAGAGAGAGAAAGACAACTGTAAAGAGAGCCACTCCAGAACCTCTCTGTCATCCAAGGTCTCCCATGTGTTGCTGGTTTGAACCCAAGGCCCCAGCCATAGTAAAGTGGGGACCTGACTGAGAGAGCTATTTCCTAGCCTCCAAGCATTACTACATTATGGGGGGGGGGGGCAGAGTAGTTAAAAGAAAAGGCAAGCTAGCTTCAGTATTCTCTCTCTCTTTTTAAAATTACTCCTTTTAAATTATAGTTATTTATTGGATAGAGATAGAAGTAAATTGAGAGGGAGTGGGGAGAGAGGGTGAGAGAGAGGCTTACAGCCCTGCTTCACCACTTGTGAAGCTTCTCCTCTACAGGTGGGGACTGAAGATTTTGACCCATGTCCTTGACACATATGCACTCAATAGGGTACACCACTGCCCACTTCCTAGTTTTAGCATTGTTTAAATGTAATCTCTTGGATTGCATTCTTTAAGAAAAGTTATTTATTTTTTTAAAAAAAGAAACAGGATAAGTAATAACACAAAGTATATAATTACAGTTCAAATCTTAGAGCTTCCAAACTCATAGTCAGAGGTATGATGATGATGATGATGATGATACATGTATAATCACAGACTCCTTCCTTTTTCCCCCAGGGACAAAAATAAAGCCAGGCAAGTGGCACTGCTGTACAGACCAAGGCTTGCAAAATTGGGGTCCTGAGCCGGTGGGGGGGGTGTAAGGATAAAGGAAACAACAGACACAATGATGGGGGAAAGCTATATTTGGTGGTGGGAGATGTACATAGACACCTAACAAGGGAAGATTCAAAACTGTACTTAGGACCCAACAGTGGCTCATCCAATAGGAAGCCCATTTTACCATATGTAAGGACACAGGTTCAAGCTCCAGTCCCCACTTGCCAGGGGGAAGCTGTAGGAGTGATGGGACAATGGAGCAGTGTGACAGGTGTCTCTCTTTCTCTCTTATCTTGGTTTCTCAGTCTATATCAGAAAAAAGAAAGAGAAGGGGGCAGTGGGGAATGGTAGCCAGGAATGGTGAAGTTATCATGGAAGCTCAGAGCCCCAGAGATAACCAGGTTTATCTCTCTTCCTGGAGGGAAGTTGAAGGAAGGAAGGAAGGAAGGAAGGAAGGAAGGAAGGAAGGAAGGAAGGAAGGAAGAAAAAAGAAAGAAGGAAGGACTGGGCTGTGGCATACCTGGTTAAGCACACATATTACCAAGTGCAAGGACTTGGGTTCCAGCTCATGCTCCCCACCTGCATGGGATAAACTTCATTTGAGTGATGAAGCAAGTTTACAGGTGTTTATTTTTCTCTCCCTAACTCCCCTTTCCTCTCAATTTCTCTGTGTCCTGTCAAGAAAAAATTAGAAAGGAAAAAAAAAGGGAGGGGAGACATGGCCACCAGGAGTAGTGGATTAACCCTAGGAGAGAGAGAGAGAGAGAAGGAGAGAAAGGGAGAGAGGGAGGGAGGGGAGAGAGAGAGACAGAGAGAGAGGGAGAGAGACTGAGAATAACAAAGCCATGTAAACACTTTAAATACTGTGCCACTTCAAGGGCCGTCTTCATATGTGTTTTTTTAAGTTGCAGCAATTATCTGTGATCCTCCACACATTCAGGGTGTGTGAGAATCCACCACATGCCAAATTCTAAGTTCAATACTAAGAGCACACATGGAAAGGTAAATTGATCCTGTGCTCACTACTGTGCAGTCTTTTAAAAATTTGACTTTTAAAAATATGTATCCTTTAAATACAAATGTTCTCCTTTTCTTGCAAACAACATTTGTAGCGAATAGTAGTCACTCCCTTGAAGCATAAAGGTCAAGTTGAGGCCAATTTGTCCTTTGGAAGATTTAGTAACTAACTGACCACCCTTTTTAGGAGTCAAATACAAGATGTCTACATTTTGTTTCCAGATGTAGAATTTTAAACATGAACAGAAACTATCTCACATCTTTCAAACAACTGCCATCCATACCTCAGATACAGCACTTATCCTTGGCAGAAAACCACATTGAGAAACTGGCAGGACTCTCAACTCTCCGGCACACACCTCTGGAGTCTCTCATACTCAGGAGGAACCCTTGTGAATTTCACCAAAACTACCGGAAATGGTAGGATTACATCTGGAGTTGACTTTAGTGCACAGTAATGTGTGGTGGTTCAATTTCATTCATATGGCTTTGATTAGTCCACATATTCTTAATTGTCATCACCTTTTGTAATTTTTGTTGATTATACTTGTCTTTTTTCTTTCTTGCTTCTCTCCCTTCCCTCCATTCTCCCTTCCTTCCTTCCTTCCTTCCTTTCTTTCTTTCTTTCTTTCTTTCTTTCTTTCTTTCTTTCTTTCTTTCTTTCTCTTTGACAGAGGTTGAGGGACACAGAAAAAAGGTAGAGAGAAAGAAAGAGATATTGAGAGACACCTGTAGCACAGTGTCACTACTCTTAAAGCTCCCCCACCATACAGATGGGGACTGGGACATGAGCTGGATCCTTTTGCATGGATGGTAACCTGTGTGCTCACCCAGGTGTGCCCCTTGTTAAGTTTTTAACAGGTTTTCCCCCTCTTCTTCACATTCACTTAGGAAGTATTTGTCTTATATTGAAATCTTCAGATTTCTAGTCTCACCAAAAGAACTTTAGACTGATTTTTCTTCTTTTTTTTTAATCTTGCTATTTTTATAATTTTTTAAATTTATTTTAAAAAGGAGACATTAACAAAACCATAGGATAAAAGAGGTACATACAATTCCCACCACTAGATTGAAAGCACTCTTCCCTCATTTAATTTGTGGTTCATTTTAGGCTTTTTTAGTAGTGTGATTTTACACAGCATAGATTTTAATCTCTAAGGAAACTTTAATGGAGAAGTATTAGTTTATAATATTAGGTTTTGAGTGTTAAGCATTTTTTAAGTTGACATCTGCATTTAATACATTATATTCACTACCACAAGTTCAGTTTTATTTTTTTCCTCACCACACAACTAATACCCTTTATCTACCTTGCACACCTCCTTTTTCTCCTCTCTCCTGGTAGCCATTTCTCTGTTCTTATAACCTACAAGTATGTTTTAAGATGTTTCAAGATGGGGAAGTTGCTCTACTGTTTACATAACAGACTTTCATGCCTGAGGCTTTGAGTCCCCAGGTTCAATCCCCAATATCAGAGCTAAGCAGTACTTTGGTAAAGAGGAGGAGGTGGAGAAGGAGGAAGAGGACAAGAATGAGAAGAAGCAGGAGAAGGAGAAGAAGGAGACAAAGAGGAGGAAGGAAGAAGTATTAGGCGGAGGGAGAGGAGGAGATTCTTCACTTCAGGGGCTAAAGAATGTCCCAGCACCACCTAGGAGTATCACAGTACCTAGTGCTGTGGTGTGTTCTACTACTGTCTCTGTCTGAAACAGAATGAATGAAAAATGCCTTCCCTGGAGCAGTTAAAACATGTGTCTCATGGTCCCAAAATCAGTCCATCTCTCCCTCTCTCTCTCATACACACACACACACACACACACACACACACACACACACACACACACAGAGAAAGAGATGGTTTCAGTTTAGACATTTAAATCCTCTGTGTCTTCTTTCAAAGATGCTTAAAGAAAATTTCTAAATATAGGGGTCAAGAAATACCTCACCCAGTAAAGCTTTTCCTTACACAACCCTTGGATGGAGCCCTGGCACCACACAAAAGCATCATGTGCAGTACTAAGAGGAGTGCTTTTATATCTTTCTCTCCTCTCTCAGTATGTCTCTTCCTTCCTTCTCCTCCTCTTCCTCCTCCTCCTTCTCCTTCTCCTTTTCCTCCTTCTCAGTTTTAATTCCTAAGCCATTTCTTAAATTTAATAGGGGGTTTACAAGATTGTAAAATTACAGAGTATAGTTCCACACCACACCCACCACCAATGTTCTATGTCCCCACCCTCCTAACAATAACCACCAGAGTTTCTACTTCTGTCTCCATCTTTCTAGAAAGCTGTAAATATAAATTTCTGTCAAGGTTCATGTGACATGCTTATACTGTCTCTGGCTTTCTTGCCATTGATTTGTGCCACAAGGTCACCACTAAGTGAACTCAGGGACAATAACGAGTTGAATCTGCTCTAGTAGTTAAAAGATCTTGAGTATCTGCCAGGAATAAACTATTCTTACTGCTGTGTCACTATGAGGAATCTTCCTAATAATCATGGGATCTGAATACCCTGGGAGAGTACACCCAGTAATATGCACACAGATTTCTCTCCAGCCAATTCCCAGTGCCAACATGAATGTGTGTCTGAAAATTAAAGGGACACATACCAGCAACTGAGTTCCAGGAGCTGCCTCCCATAAGACCATCCATCATCTCAGCTCTCAGTCTTACAAAGGGGAAGCTCATGCTCAGGCCCTGTGACTGTTCTACCATCTCAGCCATGCCTTAACAACCAATGTCAGTAGAAGATAAAGTTCTCACTACCTTCATTCCCACCCTGCCATTTTCCCAGGACTACAAGTACATTCCAGAAATCTCCACTGGACGTTTCAGCCCTTGATGAAAAATGAAAAATTGCCCAAATAAAAAAATCCAAAGCTCTGTTGTTTTTACATAAATCCCATTCCTGCTCTTGTCTCTCTCCTGTGACTATGGTCTGAGAGTTTCACATTTCATGACAGTAAATTCTCAGGTTGCTTTTACATAAGAGTGAAAATCAGAAGCATGCTTGCTTTAACATTGGGCTAATATTTAACTATAATAATATTTTGACATTTAAAATTATATTACCTTTGGACAGAGAGAGATTTTGTCATTTAAAGTTATATTACTTTTGGTTAGAGGGAGATTTAGCTAGATACTTTAACATCACTCATAGAAAATCACACCTCTAGTCATAAAGATAAGTTATTAGTATCCTATTTCAATTTTATTCATTTATAAATGAGCTTTTATAAAATATTTTTGACTCAACTAAGTCACTTGCTTCCCTTCAAAGAATGCCTTACAAAAACAAAATTAAGAATCTGGAATTTGATATGGTGTCACTATAAATCTGCTTTCAAAATTCATGATGTGGTATAGCATTATGTTATGAAGGGTATAATAAGCTTTCTCTGTTTTTCTAGCATTGACTCTGATAGACTAAGTCCATGGTGGATACAGACTGATTTATTTACTTATAGTAGAACTATAAATAACTGGGTCATATTGACTCTAATAATACTGGGTTGCTTTAAGCAGGAAAATGTGGTCATTTTCAAAGTATTAGGAGAGGATTTAAGGATCCATTTGGTGCTGAATAAGTAAGCACAAGTCCCAAGTTCATTTAAATTTGGGTTCCTAGCACCATACATTGAGAACTATAACTACATCCATTTTGCCACCAGGTGTCTATTATTGAGGGTTTTTAACACGATTTTACTAGATCCTTCACATCATGATCAGAATTATTTCACTATCAGCTTTTTGTGATCATTGTCACCTAGAACAGTGACTGTCTTTCCCTTCCTCCTTTGCTGCAGATCCTCCAATAAGAAGTAGCACAGTCATAAAGAAAAAGCACTAAAAGATGGGGCAGGTGATAGTGCACTTAGTTATGCACCCATAGTACCATGTGCAAGACCCATTCAATGACCTGGGTTCGAGTCCCCACTCCCCACCTGCAGCAAGATGCTTCACAAGTAGTGAAGCATGTCTGCAGGTGACTCTCTTTCTCTCTCCTTCTCTCTCTCTCTCATCTCTCTCTTTCTCTGTTCTATCAAATATAATGATGGGAAAGGGGAAAAAATGGTCAACAGGAGTCATGGATTCATAGTGCTGGCACCAGCCTCCAACAACTGGAAACAACAACAACAATAACAACAACAACAACAAAAGAAACAGATTAAAAGAGGTGACAGTGTAATTCCTTCTAGGTAGAGGAAAGCTCTTATTACCAGGATCATTGTCCAAATCATCTGTCCTTTTTCAGAAGTCATTGTGGTCCTAGCTTATAATAACTAGATGTTTTGAGAAAAGATACAGTGGTTAGATGTTCCTGACTTTAGAAACTGCACAGCAGACACACAAAAAAGTGTGAATCCAGCCTTTACCTTGCTACCTATGGACTTTATGGTCTTGATAAATTTACATAAAATGGCGGCTAGTTGTGGTTGAGACATCTCATGCTTCCATCCTGGGCAAATCCCAGGGCACACACTGCCCCTGTCACTACCCCCCAGAACTCCCATTCCACAAAAAACCATCCACTTGAAAGAAAACACTGCTGGTGACAATGTTAACTACTTGACTAGAGTTTGACCAATTTAATAGAAAAGACCTTTTATGAATCTGGACTGAGTGTCCAGATTGTGAGGTGTGAACTTTGAAAATGCTCTCTGAAAGAGTCTTAACACAGTATTATTTCCTTTTCTCTCTCTCTCCTATACCACTCAGCTTGAATTTTTCCTTTACTCTCACTGAACAAAGATTTGCTTTGATTTTTCTTTGTAACTTGAAACTTTATATTGTGCACATGTATTATGAACTCATCCTTTCACAAAGAATTGGCTGAATTCATTCATTGATTTTTTTTCTGTTTCTTTTAAAATATTTTTTATTCACTTATTATTGGATAGTAGCAGAGAGAAATTCAGGGGGGAGATAGGAATGGAAAGAGACAGACACCTGCAGTCCTGCTTCACCACTTGTGAAGTGTCCCCCCCCTCCGAAGATGAGGACCAAGGGCTTGAACCCAGGTCCTTGCACACTGGTTAAGTGTGCACTTAACCAGATGTGCCATCATGTGGCCCCCTTCAAATTTTTTTTTACATATAGAACCTTGTAAATATTGGAATGAATTCTCCTGTAAAAATAAACTGTATTCAGCCCCAAGTTACTGATCAACACTTATAATCTACAGAACTCTCTAGTAGCATCCAGAAAGGGCAAGTTACAAAAGAATCATCAACTCAGTCAGTCAGAATAGTGTTCTACTTCATCAAGCACCTTTTTTAAATGAGTAAGTGGATTTTGCCTCTTGTTACATGTGCTTGGTAACCACTCATCTTTCACGTAACAAGAGGCAAAATCCACTTATTCATTTAAAAAAGGTGCTTGAGGAGCTGGGTGGTGGAGCACCTGGCTGAGCTCACATGTTACAATGCACAAGGACCTGGGTTTGAGTCGCCAGTTCCTACCTGCAAGGGGAAAGCTTTGCAAATGGCAAAGCAGTTCTACAGGTGTCTCTCTGTCTCTTTACCTTTCAATCTCTCTGTTTCTCTCAATTTTTAGCTGTTTCTATCCAGGGAAGATTTAAAAAATTAAGTGTTTAAGATGGAATGATTTTGTCTAATATAGTTACTTTATACATTTCTTTTTTTCATTTGTTTTAGTGTATTCTCCTGTTTGCCAAACCTAAGAATGCTGGATGGAATCATGAAGCTACCAGAAGATTCTTCCCCACCAGAAACCAGTACTTTTTCAAAAATATGTACTGTGTCCTAACCCAAGCTATAGAGAAAGAAATCACCATTGCCACTGAGTGCTAATAAACCCAGAACAATGCATAACTAAAGGTTGCTATTGGCTATGTAATAGACAAGATATAGTCACATATGTACTGCTTTCCTCAAAACTAATGATCAGCAGTGTTTCAAATTCCATGCCAAATAAAGATATTGTAAGCACTCACATCAAGGTAGTGATTTTATTTAAGAATTTTCCATGTAAATACTAAATACAAAACTTACACTTGGAAACACTAGACAGAGGATTTTTAAGTGACAGGATAAATATTTAACATCAGTAAGAGCTCTAAAGTTCTCTACATGTTCTGTGGATCCACTTGACTCAACCTTGAGTCTATTTCTTTGACAGTTTTCTCCTAAGTACCAGTTCTCACCGAAAAGAAAAGGAAGTAAAAGCCTTGCATTATTTTAAGGCATGAACATTGCTCTCTCCATTTTTAATGTTCTTCTGTTCATTAGGGACTGACTTTCATATAACAGAAATATAAGAACATCTCAGGTCACTTAAATTTATTCACTGAGTACTTGGAAAATGACCAATAATTTCAAACTTTCTTTGGTGCCGAACACATCCTACTAAAGTTAAGGCTTCCTTCATTTAAAGAATATCATTTATGTTCTGATAACTTTAATTGTGACATTAAAACTGTCTTCTGACACTGGAGAGTTACCCTTTGAGCTGCAATAGGTTGTGTCCATGAGAAATCTTTAACAGCCGTCACACAGGGCATCACAATAGCAAGGTGCTGTCCTATCACTCATTTTCTTTGCCCTACCATTACTTTCACAGTGCTCTGAAAACTTTTCTTTCTATCGTGTTTGTGACAATTTTGAAAGTCCAATGAGAGGACACCACTTCTTCACATCTACTGATGTGTATTCTCTGACTGGAGGAAGTTCTTCTATTTCGTTTTTAAACAGACTCTCTCTCCTGGATTTTTTTCTTGACTTTTCTTTGACTTTCTTTCTTTTTCTTTTTTCCAGAGCACTGCTCATCTCTGGCTTATGATGGTACAGGGTATTCTGCCTCCTCTTCCAGACAGCTCTTTTCTTACAGAGCCATGTCAGAATATATCAGGATTTGAAATTCCTGTATGAAACGTTAAGATGAAAATATATAGAATCACTAATGAGTGGCTATGGACATCCCTTTTCTCACTCTTCCTCCATAGTGTGTTCTTTGTATTTTCAAGATGATGATATACTATGCATTTGAATAACTTCATAATTGGAAATGAAGTTTATAACATATGCCTATGAACTGTAAGCTGTATTACCATAGTAATAATTTCTAAAATAGAGAACATGTAAAAAATAAAAGTTTCTTTTATACATAATAATGAAAATAAACCAGTTTAATTTAATTGCTTTCAAAATTTGAAGGTCAGCATGTGTCCATTTGTTTTTACTTTCATAAAAATAAGCTTAGTTTCAGGAGAAATAAAGTTTTCCCAAGATGGTTTATGGACTGATCAGGAACTCTAGCATGAAACAAAATAAATACACATTTTCAGGATGGCTCTGACATGAGTGGATGCTGAAAATAGATATACCAGTAACTCACTAAACTCAACAATAAAAAAGTTAGAAAATGAGGAGAAGACATGGACAGAATCTTCTCCAAGGGAGATATCTAGATGACCAAGGACATATGAAAAAAATGCTCCAGGTTACTAATAGTCAGAGGTGTGCAAATCAAGACTAGAAGGAACTGAGTACCATTTAAATATTGAGCCCATCTACTCATTGTACTGATAGCTTCTTAATTACTGGTAGTTTCTCCACTGGTTATCAGTGATGACAGAATCGTTACTGAAAATGCTAGCTCTTCAAACAAATCTGATAATCTGACCTATAAAGCAAACAATCCTTGCATCTTCTGTTGGGAAATTTTCTGGAGTTATTTTCTGTGAACATTCTTCTATTTAATTCAAGAGGCAAACACTAGGCTCCCATTATGAAATTTTGGGGTACAATATCCTTCTAATAAATATAATTCAGTTAATTACCAATACACTGGAGTTGATAAACATAAGAGCAGGGTTTAAATTTCATAATTACATACATATATGTTCATAGCAGCACAATTCATAATAGCTAAAACCTGGAAGCAACCCAGGTGCCCAACAACAGATGAGTGGCTGAGAAAGCTGTGGTATATATACACAATGGAATACTATGCAGCTATTAAGAACAATGAACCCACCTTCGCTGACCCATCTTGGACAGAGCTAGAAGGAATTATGTTAAGTGAGCTAAGTCAGAAAGATAAAGATGAGTATGGGATGAACCCACTCATCAACAGAAGTTGAGTAAGAAGATCTGAAAGGGAAACTAAAAGCAGGACCTGACCAAATTGTAAGTAGGGCACCAAAGTAAAAATCCTGTGGTGAGGAGTAAACATGCAGCTTCCTGGGACAGTGGGGGGGTGGGAGTGGGTGGGAGGGATGGGTCACAGTCTTTTGGTGGTGGGAATGGTGTTTATGTACACTCCTAGTAAAATGTAGTCATATAAATCACTAGCTAATTAATACGAGAGGGGGAAAATTAATTGTATGTCTCAAAGGTTTTCAAAACACAAACTGAATCTTTTCAATATATAGGCTGTGTAATTGATATGCAGACTCTCTCAAAAGCCTAGACCAAGTAGATCAGAAGCAACCAATAGCACAGCTATATACAAGATACTGGGTACAAGATACAGCAAACCCTAACAAAAGGACTTTTCAAAGTTAACCCAATTAGCAAATAATGTGATGATAACATTAACTATTGATTGTCTTTTTGAACCCTAAGACAGCAGGAACCTCACATCTCCACTGTGGAGCCTCTACTTCCCCCAGTCCTGGAACCTTAGGATAGGGCCCACTTTCCTGTATGCCTCTCCCAATCCATATCAAATAATATTGCACCTGCCGATCACAACCTAACCAACACAACGATTGCCACCTCAACATGCTTCACTTCAGACTGTGTCCAGAGACTTCACGTGTGGAATGACAACCCTTTAGCTTCATTACTTGGGTGAGACCTTTCCTTTCATAGTATACTCTAATTCCATCCCAGGTGGTTCACTTTCTAACAAAGTCCCAAAACCTAGATATACACCAGTTTCTGTGAGAGAGAGAACATATGTTCACACGTATCCATAAACTACTGCAAAATATATGCCTGAAAGCAGAAGTTCACAAATTGTGCTGCCAAGAACATATGTGTACACAGATCTTTTTGGATGGCTGTTTTGGGTTCCTTAGGATATATCCCCAGGAGGGGAATTGCAGGGTCATAGGGTAGGTCCATTTCTAGCCTTCTGAGAGTTCTCCAAACTGTTCTCCACAGAGGTTGGACCAATTGACATTCCCACCAGCAGTGCAGGAGGGTTCCTTTGACCCCACACCCTCTCCAGCATTTGCTGCTGTTACCTTTTCTGATGTGTGACATTCTCACAGGAGTGAAGTGATATCTCACTGTTGTCTTGATTTGCATTTCTCTGACAATCAGAGACTTGGAGCATTTTTTCATGTGTTTCTCGGCCTTTTGGATCTCTTCTGTGGTGAATATTCTGTCCAAGTCTTCCCCCCATTTTTGGATGGGGTTATTTGTTGTCTTGTTGTTGAGTCTGGCAAGCTCTTTATATATGTTGGTTATTAAACTCTTATCTGATGTATGGCATGTAAAGATCTTCTCCCATTCTGTGAGGGGTCTCTTGATTTGGGTAGTGGTTTCTTTTGCTGTGAAGAAGCTTTTTAATTTGATGTAGTCCCATAGGTTTATACTTGCCTTAGTCTTCCTTGTAATTGGATTCGTTTCATTGAAAATGTCTTTAAAATTTATGCGGAAAAAAGTTCTGCCAATATTTTCCTCTTAAGTATCTGATAGTTTCTGGTCTAACATCCAAGTCCTTGATCCACTTGGAATTTACTTTTGTATTTGGTGAAATACAGTGATTCAGTTTCATTCTTCTGCATGTTTCCACCCATTGTTTCCAACACCATTTGTTGAAGAGACTCTGCTTTCCCCATGTAATAGTCTGGGCCCCTTTGTCAAAGATTAGATGTCCATACGTGTGGGGCCTCATTTCTGGGCTCTCAATTCTATTCCACTGGTCAGTGTGTCTGTTCATGTTCCAGTACCAAGCAGTTTTGATGACAATGGCCCTATAATACAGTTTGAGATCTGGCAGTGTGATGCCTCCGGTTCTGTTCTTTTTTCTCAAGATCGTTTTGGCAATTCTAGGTCTTTTCTGGTTCCAGATAAACATTTGTAGCATTTTTTCTAACAGATGAGTGGCTGAGCAAGTTGTGGTATATATACACAATGGAATACTACTCAGCTGTAAAAAAATGGTGACTTTACTGTTTTCAGCCGATCTTGGATGGACCTTGAAAAAATCATGTTGAGTGAAATAAGTCAGAAACAGAAGGATGAATACGGGATGATCTCACTCTCAGGCCGAAGTTGAAAAACAAGATTAGAAAATAAAACACAAGTCGAACCTGAAATGGAATTGGAGTATTACACCAAAGTAAAAGACTCTGGGGTGGGTGGGTGGGTGGGGAGAATACAGGTCCATGAAAAATGATGAATGAAATAGTGGGGGTTGTATTGTTAAATGGGAATCTGGGGAATGTTATGCATGTAAAAAAAAAAGAAGTAGAAACGCAAAGCAGAAATTGACTGAGTTTGGAGTATGGCACCAAAGTAAGAAAGCAGAAGTACACTAGAGTTTGCAGTGAGTACCTCCCTAATACTTCCTCTCCACTTTTCCAAGCTTTGGGTCCATGATTACTCAACAATTTGTTTGGCTTTGTATGTTAACTCTCTTTTCAGTCACCAGGTTCCAGGTGTCATCAGGATGCCGGCCAGACTTCCCTGGATTGAAGACCCCACCAATGTGTCCTGGAGCTCAGCTTCCCCAGAGACCCACCCTACTAGGGAAAGAGAGAGGCAGACTGGGAGTATGGACCAACCAGTCAACGCCCATGTTCAGCGGGGAAGCAATTACAGAAGCCAGACCTTCTACCTTCTGCAACCCACAATGACCCTGGGTCCATGCTCCCAGAGGGATAGAGAATGGGAAAGCTATCGGGGGAGGGGGTGGGATATGGAGATTGGGCGGTGGGAATTGTGTGGAATTGTACCCCTCCTACCCTATGGTTTTGTTAATTAATCCTTTCTTAAAAAAAAAAAATAAAAAAAAAAGAAGTGCACTAGAGTTTGCAGTGAGTACCCCCCTAACACTTCCTCTCCACTATTCCAAGCTTTGGGTCCATGATTGCTCAACAATTTGTTTGGCTTTGTATGTTAACTCTCTTTTCAGTCACCAGGTTCCAGATGTCATCAGGATGCTGGCCAGGCTTCCCTAGACTGAAGACCCCACCTATGTGTAGTGGAGCTCAGCTTCCCCAGAGACACACCCTACTAGGGGAAGAGAGAGGCAGACTGGGAGTATGGACCGACCAGTCAACGCCCATGTTGAGCGGGGAAGCAATTACAGAAGCCAGACCTTCTACCTTCTGCAACCCACAATGACCCTGGGTCCATGCTCCCAGAGGGATAGAGAATGGGAAAGCTATCAGGGGAGGGGGTGGGAAATGGAGATTGGGTGGTGGGAATTGTGTGGAATTGTACCCCTCCTACCCTATGGTTTTGTTAATTAATCCTTTCTTAAATAAAAAAAGAAAAAAGAAAAAAAAAGAACAATGAGCACACCTTATCTGACCCATCGTGGACAGAGCTAGAAGGAATTATGTTAAGTCAGCTAAGTCAGAAAGATAAAGATGAGTATGGGATGTCCCCACTCATCAACAGAAGTTGAGAAAGAAGAACAGAAAGGGAAACTAAAAGCAGGATCTTATTAAATCGAGAGCAGGGCACCGATGTAAAAACCCTGTGGTGAAGGGGAGGCGGCCATTGGGCCTCCCCGCATGGCGGGGGGTGGGAAGGTGGGGGTGGGGAGTGGGGATGGGACACAGTCTTTTCGTGGTGGGAGTGGTGTTTATGTACAATCTATTAAAGTGTAAACATATAAACCACTATTTAATTAATATGAGAAGTGAAAAACTGATGATATGTCTAGAACTTCTTAAAACACAGACTGAGTCTTTTTAATACATGGGCTGTCTTTGATATGTTGTCTCTCCCAAAAGCCTAGACCAGGGAGAATGGAAGCAACCAGTAGCACAGCTATATACAAGATGCTGGGTATTATACCCCAAACCCTATCAAAGGGACTTTCCAAAGTTAACCCTATCACCAAATAATGTGACGATAACAATAACTATCCATTGTCTTCTTGAACCCTAAGACAACAGGAACCTCACATTTCCACTATAGAGCCTGTATTTCCCCCAGTCCTGGAACCTTAGTGTGGGGCCCACTTTTCTTCATGCTGCTCTCAATTCAAATCAAATAATATTGCATCCACGGATAGCAACCTAATCAACGCGAGTGCCACTCCAGCATGCTTCACTTCAGACTGTGACCAGAGACTTCAGGTGTGGAATGACAACCCTTCAGCTTCATCACTCGGGTGAGACCTTTCCTTTCATAGTATTCTCTAATTCCATTCCAGGTGTTCTACTCCCCAATAAAGTCCCCAAACCTAGATATAGTCCAGGTCCCCTGAGATAGAGCATAGGTTCACCCGTGCCCATAAACTAGGGGAAAAATATATACCTGAAAGCAGAAGTACACAAGATCATGCAGGGAATACCCCCCAACACTTCATCTGCATTATCCCAGTCTTTAGGTCCATGATTGTTCAACAATTTGTTTGGCTTTGTATGTTAACTTTCTTTTCAGCCACCAGGTTCCAGATGCCAGTGAGATGCTGACCGGACTTCCCTGGACAGATGACCCCATGAGTGTGTACTGGAGCTCCGCTTCCTCAGAGCCCCACCCTACTAGGGAAAGAGAGAGGCAGACTGGGAGTATGGATCCACCAGTCAACGCCCATGTTCAGCGGGGAAGCAATTACAGAAACCAGACCGTCCACCCTCTGCAACCCACAACGACCCTGGACCCATACTCCCAGAGATAGAGAAAGGGGAGGCTATCAGGGGAGGGGATGGGATATGGAGATCGGGTTATGGGAATTGTGCGGAACTGTACTCCTCTTATTCTATGGTTTTGTTAATGTCTCGTTTCTTAAATAAAAAAAAAAACAGGATTTAAAAAAAATCTCGTAATTACTACAATTCTCGAGAGGTGGAAATATAAGTAACTCCTTCAAAGCTAAATGATTTCATTGAAAGAAGCTCATATAGGGTGTTAAGAACATCATCTAGCTCAGCCCTTGCCATCATCAGTGAGAACTTAAGTAATTATTTTTAAAATTATTTTTATTATCGTTATTTATTTATTTATTGGATAAAGACAGACATAAATTGAGAGGAGGGGGAGATAGAGAGTAAGAGAGACTGAAAGACATCTGCAGCACTTCACCACTTGTGAAGCTTTTACCCTGCAGGTGGGGAGTGGGGTCTTGAACCCAGGTCCTTGTGCATTGTAATGTGTGCATTCAATTAGGTGCTCCACCACCTGGCCCCGATAATGAAAAATTTTAGAGTAGGATTCTGTGGGGTGAGGCAAATTAAAGAAAAGGGGACCAAAGGATATGGAGGATAGAGGAAAACTGACTACAAACAAAAGAATTTTATTTTCCTTATGCCCTAGAAATATTCAAAGACAAAACTTTCTTAACTGAATTCTCTGTACAAATTTCTGAAAATTAATCCAGCAAGCTTATTTTTCAGCTTCTTTAGAAGTCATCTTCTTCCAGTTATTATTTCTTTCTAGACTGGAACAATTACAACTAATTGCTTGTCATTATGCTACCAAACTGTGTTAATGAACACCCATCTTTTTAAAGGCTAATTGCAGGCATGAAACTCAATTTCTAATTAATCCTAGAGCTTTGGAGCAGATGCGTCAATATTTGAGTCCTGCAGGTGTATGTTTTTTTTTTCTGGCTTTTTTATTTCAAATTAAATATTCTTTGTGTTCCTTCTCCCCCCTTATACTCTTCAAAGACTCTTCAAACTTTAGCACGCTGTTTCATTCAAAGTGTTGTGAAGTCAACTTTTGTTAAACATAATTTTGTTTTCTCTGAACTCTCAGAGTCCTTGAACAATAAATATTTTAAGGTATTTATCACTTGGAAGTTCATACTTTTTTTTTTGACAGTGTCTGAAGTGCAACTTTGCAACTCTCTTCTAGAGCCAGATTCACCTTCATATCTCTCCACCATTAAAAAAAAACTCAGCATTATTCTCAGCGGGCAGTGTGTGGAGAGGATTATTTGGGCATGTTCTTTTTGAGGTTAGATCTCTGGTGATGAGGGACAAAAACTTTATAATGATAACATAAGCTTTAAAACTATTTTGTAAAAATAAAAATATCCTGTATGTGTGTTGGGGCAGAATCAGGTGGTGATGCACCCAGTAGGACCACACATTACCATGCTTGAGGACTTGGATTTAAGCCCTGGGTCTTCACCTGCAGGGGGAGATGGGGGGGGGGGTGCTTCACATATGGTGAAGTGCTTCAGGTGTTTCTCCTCTCTCTGTCTTTTTCTCTCTCTCCACCCCCCACCACACCCTCCTCCCCCACCTCTTTTTCTGCATCTTACCCTCTATAAACAGTTGCCAGCAGGCTCTGTGGAGTCACACAGGCCTAGAGTCCCAGTGATAACCCTGGTGGTAAACAAACAAATATACTCACTGGGGACTGAGCATTGGTGGTGCACTGGGTTAAGCACACACAATACA
Source organism: Erinaceus europaeus (assembly GCF_950295315.1). Classification (NCBI taxonomy): domain Eukaryota; kingdom Metazoa; phylum Chordata; class Mammalia; order Eulipotyphla; family Erinaceidae; genus Erinaceus; species Erinaceus europaeus. The sequence goes on from NC_080175.1 coordinate 56,042,574, forward strand.
AAGCACAAGGATCCCAGTTCAAGCCCTCAGCTCCCCACCTGCAGGTGGGAAGCTTCACAAATGGTGAAGAAGGTCTGTAAGTGTCTCCCTTTCGCTCTTCTCTACTTTCCCCTCACTTCTCAATTTCTCTCTGTCTTACCCAATAAAATGGGAAAAAAATGGCCACCAGGAGCAGTGGATTCATAGTGCAGGCACAGAGTACTAGAGATAACCCTGGGGGCTCCAAAGTTTCCCCTTCTTGTCCCTTCCTTCTCCTATCCTCTTTTCTCCTTCCTTCCTCCCTCCCCTTCCTCCTTCCTGGCATTTTCCATTTGCATTCATCCTCCCCTTCCCTTTCCCCCCTTCCCCTCCCCTCCCCTCCCCCTCCCTTCCCCACCCCTCTCCTCTTTTTTCTTCCCCTTTTCCTTTCTCCAGAATGTTATGGCAGTCACTTTTTGCCGGCTGTGTTACACTCAGAGGTCCGGATCCCAATCACACACAAGGAAGTCCAGAGTCACATGCAAGTACAAGAGCCTTTATTAGCAAGCTTAAGCTTGGGTCCCAAGAGCCTCCACACAGGGGGAGTCTTATGACCCCAAACATTTTTATATGCTGTAGCAGTTGTTTGGTCACGGCTTGGGGTAAGATGAGTTTACCATCAGTTTTCACCCACCAGTTACCACGCTTGTTGGTGAGAGGTAACTTTTTTATCTTGAGTTAGCCGGGCATTTCTGATCAACCTGTCAGGAGGTTGTCAGAGAATTCCATCTACAGCATGAGGAGTCCTTTGTCAGCATGGCCGTAGCAGCTATAATGTGGAGGCACGGTGGCCATCCAGTTGCCACAGGGTCTAGGTTTTTTGAGAGATAAGCTACTGGCTGTGTCCAGGGCCCTACTGTTTGTGTTAGGACCCCTTTTGCTAGCCCTTGCTTTTCATCTATGAAAAGGTGGAAGGGTTAAGTCACATCAAGCTGTCCCAAGGCCAGAGCCAACAACAGGGCATGCTTTAGTTGTTTGAAGGAGCTCTCGTGAGCCTCAGTCCACTTAAAAGGCTGCCCCTCTCAGGTCAACTCATAAAGTGGTTTTGGTATTTCAGCAAAACTGGGAATCCACAGCCGGCAAAACCTGCGACTGCCATAACAAATAAGATTCCAATACATCTGAGCTTTAAAGACAAAATACCATTTTACTAGCACCCTGCCTCACCCTAATCTTTAATCTTAGTGTGTGTTTGCCTATATGCACATGAATTTGATGTTGGAGTTGTATTAACCATTACATTGCATTCAACCTAAATCAAAATCTCCCATTAGAAAACAATGCCTTGATTAAGCTCTGTAGGTTTCATCATCTATTGCCAAAATGGTCAAAACCTGGATAGGAAAAATACTCTCTATGCATATAGAGCACAATGCAAAAAGCTAATAGCATAGCTAACCACAGCCGTGTAAATTAAGGATCAATATAAGGAATGTTAATGTATATTTATTCTCCCACGAAGCTATGAAATTCAAGCAAATGGGTGAATATCTGTCTGTATCATTCAGCAGAATTATGGTCTCTCATTTTGGCATTCTAGAATAAAAATATAGACAAAAACAATTGATCACTGAACAAAAAGACAGAGAGCTCTTTCCAATGAATGTACATTAAATATCCACAGGGTATATTACATTATTTGTTAGCAGGAGGACTCATTTTGATGAAAAATTGTGTTCTAAAAGGTTCATTTATTTCCCTTCTGCAGGCACACACCTGTTCAGTGGATAGATATATATTTCCCTGCTTTTAAAAAACATTATCTGTCTCCAGCACATTTTTAAAAAAAGCTTTGTCTTTTCCCCTCTGTAAATTATCATGGATGAGCATAGGAAATGGCCCACTGGTGAGAGCACATAAATTTATAAGGAGAAACTGAATTTCATCATGCACTGTTGTCCTGATACCTTAAGCTTTGATAGGAAATACATGTGCCTTTTTGCCCCTGGTTCTCACACACTTAACTTCCCACTATTCCCTTAATTACAGGAAAGACCATGTGAGTTCTGTTTCTGGCTGGATAGCAGAAGTCAGCGAGAAGTCGGATACTTCATAATATTCCCCTGTTAGATGCTGTGCTTTCATGTATGTAATTTTTTTCTTTTTAAATTATTTTTATTTATTTATTGTATAGAGACTATCAGAAATCCAGAGGAAAAGGAGTGACAGAGAGGGAGAGAGAGAGAGAGAGAGAGAGAGAGAGACCCTTGCAGCACTGCTTCACCACTTCCCCTGCAGGTTGGGACCAGGGGCTCAAATCCAGGTCCTTGTGCATTATAACATGTGTGCTAAACTAGGTGCACCACCACCCAGCCCCCATCTATGTGAATTTTCCCTTTCCCTTTTAAAAAAATTTTTTTATTTAAAATTTTTTAAAGAAATATAATTCTAGCAGTGGATTAGACTTCGGAGTCTGAGAATCCTTGTACAAGCCTTCAGTCTGCAAAATTACTTTAAGGCTCTTTTATTTTATTTTCTCTTCTTTTTAAAAGAAACAGAGAGAGTAAAAGAGACCACAAGCTAGTATCTTCCTTCAGTTCAGTGGGGACTGTACTTGCACCTGGACTACACACATGGCAAAGGAGAGCACTATCCAGGTGAGCAATTTTGTGAACTCCCACCCCCACCTCCTTTTTGCATCTAAGCTCTGAAATTCACCAGGAGTAGATATTTCTCTCTCTTGTACTTCAACTAGGAAGTATGGTGAAAAAAAGAAAAACAAAAGAAGTTGGCATGGTACAAGCACAGTCATATGCACACCTGGCGTGACAACTTAATTTTGTCAACTTGATGTGGATCAAAGTGTCAAAATAATTGGGCCAATATTCTGGATTTTTCTGTGAGATATATTTTTAAAAGCCCATCTTGCCTAAATTCTCTTAGTGTGCGAATTTGTTCGTACTATTTCCTCATAACAGTTTGATTTTTGCTGCTCTGCAATGACTTCTTTCCTTTCACTCCTCATCCCCCTTCTCATACATCCATGGAAACTGATAGTACTGCAAGCTAGAGCACATCTTATCTCTGAGGCATTGCTGAAGCTATTAACCCACAGGGGCAACTCCTTCAGTGCCAAATCCCTGAAAAACCAATTAAATGGTGTTAACAGAGTGGCTCTGGTGGAACCCTTCATTGTTCACACCTGTCACCAATATGGATTATGGAGGATGCATCTGGTATTAATAGCTGCATCAGAGGATCCGATAAAAAGCAGAGGAATTTAATACATGGGGAGAACAGGAAATAAGCAGTAGGAACTTTCTTTCATCCTGAGATTGGTTCCTCTTAAATACTAATCTCTGCAGGTAGATTTTGTGGGAGGAAAAAAAAAAACTTCCTGTATTCATCAGAATGACCTTTTAAAATATTTGTCAATAGCGTCATTTCTCTGAGCAAATTGACTCAGTCTTGCTTCATAAAAGAGAGAATATTTTTAATTTAACTTATTTGCTTTTAATTTATATTTTGATATATATTAATTATTAGAGACAGAGAGAACATGAGAGGTGTCGGGACCCTCAGATCTCGGTCCCGACCCCCGGAGCCCCAGCCCGAAAGGACACTCAGACGCAGCGGGGAAGTCTGTCAAGCAGTTCTTCGTTTGTTATGTGCTGGGCATTGATATTTAAAGGAATTTTTTGGCGGGCAGAATTTTGGCGGGCAGGGTTATCTTATTTTGCAGAGGGGAAGCAGGTGTGGTTTTGCTGAAGCGGTTTCCTAGAAGTACAACCGTTGAGGTTATTCTCGGGAGATTAGTGGCGGAAAGCGTTCTCATACCAGAGTGATGAGAAAGTGACTTATGGGCCTAGGGTGTGTTCCCACAAGAGGGAAGTGGGGATAGAAAAGGAAAGAGACAGAAAGACACACCTGCAGCCCTGCTTCACCACTCGTGAAGCTTCCCCCCACAGGTGTGGACTAGGGGCTTGAACCTGGGTCCTTACTCACTGGGTCCTTACTCAATGTGTGCATTGAACCAGGTGTGTCACTGCCTGACTCCTTAATTTCTTTATTATCGCTATTTATTTATTGGATAGAGACAGCTAGAAATTGACAGGGAAGGGGGAGATAGAGGAGAGAAATGGAGAGACATCTGCACCACTGCTTCACCACTTGCAAAGCTTCCCCCTGCAGGTGGGGACCAGGGGACTCGAACCTGTGTCCTTGTGCATTATAACGTGTGCTCAACTAGATGCACCACTATCCAGCCCTAAAGGAGAAAATCTTTACCTTGGCTCACAGGGACCTTCAGTTGTTTCTTCGAGTTTCCTCATTTCCTTCTGCCTTATTCACTCTTTACCACTTCCAGTGGCCTCTTTGCCCTTCCCCCCAACATGCCAATGACTACATTACCATAAAGGAACTTCATTTCCTATTTAATTCTAACAGAATAGAACCTTAAAAATGGGCTTGTGTACATGTGTCCTGTGCAAGGGTTCCCACTGAATCCCTCACCCCCACACCCCCTCCAAAGGATCCCTATTTCTTCCTCCTTACCTCTGTTAGGACTTCTGACAAAAGCCTGCCTCTAAGAAACTCCTTTCTAGATTGCCTCATTTAAATGGAGAATTAACACTCAACAACCCAGACATGCTCTGTGTTTATTTTCCTCTTTAGAACTTCTCACTCTCCAACTTGCTGCAGGTTACAGGTACTGGTTTACTGTCTAGATGACTAAAGCAACTTCTGCAGAGAGCTATAGGTCTTGCTTCTTTTGTTCCCACCTGCATCCAGAACACATAGAATAGTTCCGAATAGAAGGAACAAATTTTTTTTTTATGAATAAACTCTCTGGGAAAGGCAGAAAAAAAAATCTGACAGAAGCACATTCTTATCTATTCTTATCTATTCTTATACGTATGAAGTATAATAATCCAGCATGAAAGGCAATTGCTGAGGCTTAACCAAAAGACTGCAGTCAAGGTTTCTGTTTGAAAAGGTTGGTGGTCTCTGCCACAAAGAATGTGGTTTAAGAGGGGCCGGGTGGTAGCCCACTTGGCTGATAGGACATGTTACAGTACACAAGGACCTGGGTTCAAGCCCCTTGTTACTACCTGCATGGATGGAAACTTCATAAATGGTGAAGCAACGCTGCCAATGTCTCTCTCTCTTTCCCCCTCTTTATCTTCTCCTTCCATCTCAGTTTCTGTCTCTGCCTAATAAATGAATAAGTAAACAGATAAATAAAATATTATTTTAAAAAATAGTGTGGGTGAAGTATTTTCCAGTGGCCCCAGAGCTTAACATTTTCAGCAACTCATGAAAGAGGTGGAAAACTGAGTTAGAACTTATGAAGCAAGAAAATTATTTTCTACTACAAGTTGACAAAGGCACAGATATTGCCAAAAAAGCAGTACCTTGATATATATATGAGACTTGAAGAGAATGGTTGATCATTTTATCAGCAAAAATGGCTCTGAATTTAAGTTCACCATGGATATAAATTCTGATGTCATATCTGTAATGAGAGGAAAGTGATCTGGAGTAGTTACCCAGGGGAAGGTGATTTTCCAGAATGAAAATCAATGACTACTTCCTACTTTAATTGAAAGTCCTATCTCAAAGGGTAAGAATGTTAGTTGAAATAGTCTGTAGAACTAACCAGTACATTTTGAAAACTGCATAAAACAAGTAAATGCAATTTAGAATGATACCCTTTATTATATAATAATCAGGTCATTGATCATCTTTTTTTTTAATTATGCCTTTTATTTATTCCCATTTGTTACCCTTGTTGTTTCATTGTTGTAGTTATTGATGTCGTTGTTGGATAGGACAGAGAGAAATAGAGAGAGGAGGGGAAAACAGAGAGGGGGAGAGAAAGACCTGCAGACCTGCTTCACTGCTTGTGAAGAGACTCCCCCTGCAGGTGGGGAGCTGGGGGCTCGAACCGGGATCCTTACGCTGGTCCTTGCACTTTGTGCTGTGCAGGACTCCCCATCTGTGAGTTTTTATCATGGATGGCTATGAAAGGGGAAAATCTACCAATTTTACTTGAGTTTTGAAACAAACCCAGCTTTTCTACAGTGTTAAGAAACTAATTGAGGGAGTCGGGCTGTAGCGGAGCGGGTTAAGCGCAGGTGGCGCAAAGCACAAGGACCGGATTAAGGATCCCAGTTCAAACCCCAGCTCCCCACCTGCAGGGGAGTCGCTTCACAGGCGGTGAAGCAGGTCTGCAGGTGTCTTTCTCTCCTTCTCTCTCCATTTCTCTCTGTCCTATCCAACAATGACAATAATAAAACAACAAGGGCAACAAAAGGGAATAAATAAATAAAATAAATATTAAAAAAAGAAACTAATTGAGTTTCTCTTTTTTTATCTTTAGCAAGGTTCTAGACTTGTACATTTCTCTGATATTTCAGATATTTTTAGTGACATTAAAGTTTTCCAGCAAAAATATTCACACTAGCCAAGGTTTAGAAGCAGTTGAAATGCCTATCAATGTATACTTAAAAAAAGAAAGAAGTCTTGTGATATTCATTAGAATACTATCATCAACTAAACACAGGATAATCTATCTCTCAGGACACGTGATTCTCCTTATTTTATTTATTTTTTTATGAATAATGAGTTACAGGGTTAGGCTTACTGAAGTAAGTATAGCTTTGAAAGACAGAACTGGGAAGATAGCATGATTATTATGCAAGAAGACGCATGTCTGAGGCACTGAAGTGACACACACAATAAACCACAGTAGAGAGCTCTGATCTTGCTCTGTTTCTTGCTCTCTGTATGCCTCGCTCTCTCATTAAACAGATGAAGTATTTTAATAAAGAATAAAATACAACTGCTGGATGGTTTTGCTCATATGTGGAAGGTAGTTCATATGTGGGGGGAAAACAAACTATCAGATATTTTTAAAAAATTGTTCTATTTTTTTTCTCTATTAAGGAGATTAATGATTTACAGTCAACGCTCAAATACAGTAGTTGGTACATGTGTAATATTTCTCAGTTTTCCATATAACACTAACTCCCCACCTGGGTCCTCCTCTGCCATCATGTGCCAGGACCTGAACACTCCTACCCACCCCAGAGTCCTTTACTTAGGTGCAATACACCAAGTCCTGTCTAAGTTCTGCTTTGTGTTTGCACATCTGTTCTTATTTTTTTATTTATATTTATTTATTTATTCTTTTTCTTTCTTAAGGCAGACTGCCACATGTAGCGCCTCATTTGGATGTGTCTGGAGTCTTGGAAGACTGACTACCCTATATTCTCCTACAAATGGACCTTGTTGAGAGCTTGTTTGGAGGTTCTAGCAGGGGATCACAGCTACTTTTATACCACTTGACCAAAGACTGGTACTTCTCTATTTGGGGAAGGCCATCCTCTTTGACTGAGCACACAGCTTCCAGAGATGCACATGGAGCGGTGAGGGAGGAAGAAGACACCTACCTAGCCATCCAGATCAGCTGAATCAACCCTGGTGATCAATGGGGTGACAGATGTCACAGCCAGAATGCCCTCAGATCCTGTTCTTATTTTTTTTCCTCCAGGGCTATTGCTAGGGCTCAGTGCCTGCACTGTGGAGACTTGTGGAGACTTTTCTCAAGTGGCCTCCCCCAGGGCTCTGTTCTGGCTCCTACGCTATTCAATATTTACATCAATGACCTCCCAGAAACTTCTTCAAGGAAGTTCATCTGCGCCGATGACATCTGCTGTGCAACTCAGGCATCAAAGTTCGACATCCTCGAGGAAACACTCACGAAGACATGTCTCTGATATCTGATTACTGTAAAAAATGGCAACTAATCCCTAGCACTGCAAAAACGGTATCATCTGTTTTCCATCTACACCGTGCCTCAGCCTGGCGTGAGCTTAATGTGCAGCTTGGCGATACGAGAATCCGGCATGAAGCCCAGCCAGTCTACCTTGGCGTTACTCTCGATCGCACTCTGTCATTTCACAAACATCTCATAAAAACTGCAGCAAAGGTGGGCGCGAGGAATAACATCATTGCAAGACTGGCCAGCTCCTCATGGGGCACGAGCGCTTCCACACTACGATCATCATCTCTGGCATTATGCTATTCCACTGCAGAATACTGTACCCCAGTATGGTTCCGTAGCCCCCATGTCCACTTGGTCGATTTCAAATTATATTCCTCCATGAGGATAATTTCTGGAACCATCCGTTCCACCCCAGTTCCATGGCTGCCAGTTCTTAGCAACATCGCCCCGCCAGATATTCGTCAGGATGCGGCATCATCTAAGTTCATTTCCCACGTCTACGCTCGACTGGACCTGCCAATATACGCGGATATCTTCGCCCACCCTGTCCAACGCTTGACGTCTCATCACCCAATCTGGTCCCCTACGCCTACACTGAACTTCTCTGTTCCAGGCTCTTGGAAACAGAGTTGGCAGTCAGCTGAGGTAAAGAACAAACACCTCATCACAGACCCCTGCAAGCGTCAACCCGGCTTTGACCTAGCACGTTATGATTGGGCCCTCCTCAATCGCTATCGAACAGGCCATGGCTGGTGCGCCGCTATGTTCCATCGCTGGGGAGCCAGAGTCGACCCGAACTGCCCCTGCGGCTACAGACAGACTATGACCCACATAGTCAACGACTGCCACCTCTCCAGATTCAAAGGAGGTCTTGAAACTTTACATCAGGCTCAACCTGATGCTGTTGACTGGCTACGGAAGAAGGGCAAACGCTAGAAGAAGAAGAAGTGCCTGCACCATGAATCCACTGCTATTGGAGGCAATATCCCCCCCCCTTTAGTTGCCCTTGTTGTTGTAGCCTTGTAGTGGTTATTATTATTGTTGATGTCCTTCATTGTTGGATAGGACAGAGAGAAATGGAGAAAGGAGGGGAAGACAGAGAGGGGGAGAGAAAGACAGACACCTGCAGACCTGCTTCACCGCTTGTGAAGCAACTCCCCTGCAAGTGGGGAGCCAGGGGCTCGAACCGGGATCCTTACCCTGGTCCTTGCACTTTGCACCACATTCACTTAACCCACTGCGCTACCGCCTGACCCCCCCATTCTTATTTTTTAATTCCTTCTTATGTGTCTCTCAGACTTTATGACAACTGTGGTAGTTATGGGGGCAGGCATAAGACTTTTGTGGAGGTTGTGGTTATCAAATCACACATACACACTCCTGGCAAGGGAGGAAAGCATATGTTTTCCAGTGAAGATGAGCTCAAAAGGTGAAATGGAAGTGAGAAACTTGGATGTCAGAGCTTCTGTAGATACTTATGTCTCACACTGAACCATATATAAGAAGTACATCAGCTAAATAAGTTTTTGCTGGGTTGTTTTCAGAGCTGTTAAAGAGGACTTGGCAACCCCACCAATGTGTCCTGGAGCTTTGATTCCCCAGAGACTCACCCTACTAGGGAAAGAGAGAGGCAGGCTGGGAGTACGGATCGACCTGTGAACGCCCATGTTCAGTGCTGCCGCAATTACAGAAGCCAGACTTTCCACCTTCTGCATCCCACAATGACCTTGGGTCCATACTCCCAGAGGATAAAAAAATAGGAAAGCTATCAGGGGAGAGGATGTGATAAGGAAACTATGTAAAGTTGTACTCCTCTTATCCTATGGGTTTTGTCAACGTTTCTTTTTTATAAATAAACAAATAAAAGAGGATTTGGGACATGTCTACATCAGTGTCAGAATAACCTTCTATCATACAAGCTGCTACTCCCATCCAATCCACGTTGGTCCATTCACCCATCTTGTTGGGCACCCTAGTGTTTAATTTTGAAGAAGATTAAAGATGTCATAAAATGTGTTGCTTAGTTTTGTAATTACTCTTCTTTGCTAAAAGTAGTCATACTTCCAGCCTATCTCTCTTTCCCTAGGGCGGTAGGGCTCTGGAGAGGTGAGGTTCCAGGACACAATGGTGAGTTTGTCTGCCCAGGGAAGTCAGGTTGGCATCACAGTAACATCTGGAACCTGGTGGCTGAAAAGCATTAATATATAAAGTAGAACAATTTGTCTAATAATAAGGAACCTAAAGGTAAGAATATAGCAGATGAGATTTGTGGTCTCCATTTTGGAAAAAGCTAGGAAGCCTATTTTAGGCATATTTCAAAGGGCCTATGACCCAATTTTGCCTGAGTTGGACAGCTAACATTCAGGTGGGTTAATGGTATTTCCTGGGGAGATGATGTCAGAGTTGGAAGTAGGACTAGAAAACTGGATCAGAGCAGAAAGTAGCTCCTGAATATGGGAAAAACATATAGAGAATGGCATACTTTTATAATGGCTCTTTTGTCTACTACCAGGCCACCCTATCATCTGGGGCTCTAGCCAGAGAATCCTGGGATTTCACATAGATATGATGGGTCTAGACCTCTAACAGATCCCTCTCTTCATCATCACTGGTCATCCCCATCAGGAAGAGCATCATGGACCCTCTTGTGGGCCTCTATAGGACATTGCTTTCAGTGTGGAACAATAATGGTGGGGACTGCATAATTCTCCAAAGGGAGGCTGGGTCAAAATACTCTGCCTGAAATGAGTGCAGCCTAGAATGTTCCTAGCTATGACCACAGAATGCAAGATCAGACTTACAGAAATGCAGAGGTTACACAGGCTCCTGTGCTGAATATGGGCCCTACATCAGATAGATGGGGCATGCTGTTGAATTAACTATTTTAAAAGCATATTGTGGCCAAGAATAGTTTCTTAAAAACTATAGCAAGGTATAGCTAGATATTTGAAAGGGAAAATAATTTTTGAGTTCCTAAGACATTAAGTAGCAAAAGTGAGATGCTAATGGATATAAATGAACTAGCAGGGAACTAGGATGCTAATGGATATAAATGAACTAGGCAGCTCACCTCCTAGAGCTCACATTACCAGAGCTGAAGGCCCAGATTTGAGCCCTCAGTCACCATAGGAGAGTGCCTGCAGGGTGTGAGGGTCCGGTGGGAAGAAGGTTCATAAGCAGTGGAGCAGAGCTGCTACAGTATATCTCTTTCTTTCTTTTTTTTTTTTTTAATTTATTTATTCCCTTTTGTTGCCCTTGTTGTTTTATTGTTGTAGTTATTATTGTTGTTACTGATGTCATTGTTGTTGTATAGGACAGAAAGAAATGGAGAGAGGAGTGGAAGACAGAGAGGGGGAGAGAAAAACAGACACCTGCAGACCTGCTTGTGAAGCAACTCCTCCGCAGGTGGGGAGCCTAGGGCTTGAACCGGGATCCTTACACCAGTCCTTGAGCTTGCGCCATGTGTGCTTAACCTGCTGTGCTACTGCCCGACTCCCAGTATCTATCTTTCTATGTGTCTCTTCCTTTCTTTTTTAATCTCTCTCTGTCTGTCATTTTCTGTCCAAAATGGCCACCAGAAGCAGTAGCATTGTGTAGACACTAAGCCTAAGTGATAACTCTTGTGACAAAAAGCAAAGCAAATAAAACAAAACAAAACTAGCAAAATGGAAAAAACAACATCAGAGGAGGGAAGGAGATTCAAGATAAGTTCAAAAAGCTATTTCCAACCACACAGAATTGAGAATGTAAAAGATATGATGACTATCCCTAGCTAGGAGGATGGAAGGTTCGGACTGAATTGGGAGCAAGTTTATGTCTTGGACTGATTACCTGGTGTATTAGTATTCTCCATAGAAACAGAATCAATGTGTGTGTGTGTGTGTGTGTACGATATGTATGTATAGATGTGGGCTCATTTGCTTATGTTTGAGGAATGAACTCAAACAATTATGGTGGTTGACAAGACCCAAATCTGCTGAGTGACCCAGCAGACTCCACTCAAAGAAGAGCACTTAGGCAGTGTCATCCTTGAAGCTGTCTGCCGATGGGATTTGGTGGTGAAAGCGATGTCATACCTGCTGTCTGACAAAGTCCAAGCATGGTGGGGAACTCTGCAAAGCAAATGTTCCTGGACTGAACCGAAGCCACTCAGCCTTTTGCTTGTACTTCTGCTAATCACTGGATTTATTGGATCTTTCCAAATTTCACCTGGAGGCCCTGAGAAAAATTCTCTGGGGAAGGACTGCTGTCACAGAAAACCCAGGGACTCACCAAGTATGAATATGGAAAACTGTACCAAGATATGTAATTTTACTAAAGAGGTTCAAAACATAACAACTGGCCAATTTTCAGATAAGCTGACTGCTTGCCCCCTTTGTCACCCCAGTACCTACACCCCAGGCAGAAATGGTCAGGGGGAAATACAGAGAGTGCAGGGTTCTTCCCACAGCACAAGGGCCAACTTGGGTAGCTTATAGAATAGGTGGTAGGCTATGGTTTCCCCCAAAGTATAAGCCCTTACCAATTGCCCCCACCTAATGACCCTCTCTTTTGTTTACAGGCATCTATGATGAATACCGCTGTCATGTGGTTAACATTAAGGGCAAATGGGTTGAGGTTAATACGTTACCATTTATGAATAGACTAGCAAGATCAATTTGGGAGGTAGGAAGATGTGATTCTTGGGGCTTAAAAGAAGGAGGGAGATGACAGGAGCAGTCCTTATTCCAGTCAGGCCTTCCTTTAGTTCATTTCATGAGCCTCACATATCTTGTGAACTACAATCTGCTTTCCTCTGCCACTGATTTAACTGTTAATTATATATATATGTATATATTATTGGTTTAGTCCCACTGGTTCGAACTGTCTTTTGGTTCCGCCCCCTCTCCCAGTCACACCCTGATTTCCACCACTCTCTTTTCCCTCCACCCTCTCTATGTTATATCCTGTTTCCATCCTACTTGGTGAGTATAAATACAGTTGCTCTTCTCATTAAAGACATTTGGATTGCCTTCCGGCCACGAGAATCCCAGAGTCTCTCTCCTGCAACGGTAGCCTGGCATGAGTTCCTGATCCCTATCCCACACAGCAGCCTAGGTTGGCTCCAGTTGAGTTCTCTCCAACCCAGAGAGCACTTGCTCAGGAACAAGCACCCTCAGGCTATCCCGGCACTATTTGATCATGTTGTGTTAAACAATCTTTCCAGGATAATAAATGGCATCATAGTCATTGAATAAATTGGACTGGGAAAACAATATTAATAAAAATAAACAA
>NC_080175.1:56058094-56068094 GCF_950295315.1 Erinaceus europaeus
TGTGCACTCAAACAGGTGTGCCACCACCCAGGCCCATATATATGCAATAGGAAATAGCCATATGTATGTTGAAGAATGTCCACACTCTTGTACAGTGACCTATCCAGGGTCAGATGGTGGTGCACTTGGTTAAGCACACACATTACAGTGCACAAGAACCTGGGTTCAAGCCCCCAGTTTCCCCCAGCAGGGGCAATGTTCCATGAGTGGTGAAGCAATGCTCTACCTCCCTCTTCCCTCTCCATTTCTGGTTGTCTATAGGCAATAAATAAATGAAGATAATTGTTTTAAAAATCTAAGGACTGGGCAGAAGTGCACTGGGTTAAGTGAACATAGTGCACTGATGTCGTTGTTGTTAGATAGGACAGAGAGAAATGTAGAGAGGAGGAGAAGACAGAGTGGGAAAGAAAGATAGACACCTGCAGACATTCTTCACTGCCTGTGAGGTGACTTCCCTGCAGGTGGGGCTTGAACTGGGATCCTGAGCCAGTCTTTGCACTTTGCACCACATGTGCTTAACCCACTGTGCTACCGCCCTACATCATTATATGTGTGACTTTTTATAAAAAGCTTGCAAAACAGCTTAGCTGCATGGTACACCTGCTCTGCCATGCATATAACCCAATATTAAGGCCGCCCCCACTGTAAACTTCAGCGCTATGGGGTCTTTGTGTCTCTTTCTGGTTGAAAAAAAGTCAACTTGGAGCAGTGAAGTGCTGAATATGATCCAAAAAAGGTTCTAGTGCCTTATCTTTACAAGCATTTTGGGAAATCTGAGAAAGATTAGGGCATCACCAGGTAGCAAACATTATTGTTACACAGAATCTATGCAACGAATTCTTCTCTTTATCTTCTGTGAGGTGCTTTATTCCATATATAAATAGCTGTCTGAGAATCAATGCCACTTTCCCACAGACATGCCTGGTGATGCCTTAGTTCCAGCAGTGCTCATAGCTGCAGATCAAATCACCACCACAACTACATACACACCACCAGTTTGGATCAGAGCTATCATATCCCTGAGCATGTCAATAATGGACTTGTGGGGGGATGGCTGATAGCATACTCAGTTAATTACACATACTATTAAGCTCAAAGACCTGCACAAGGATCTGGGTTCCAGCACCAACTTCCTACCTGCAGGGGAGGTCGTTTCACCAGTGACAAAGCAGATCTTCAGGTCTCTCTCTCTCTCTCTCTTTTTCTGTCTCTACCTTTCTATCTTCCCTTCCTCTCTCAATTTCTCTCTGTCCTATCCAATAAAATGGAAAAAATGGCCACCAGGAGCCACAGATCAGTAGTACTGAGTTGAAGCCCCAGTGATAACCCTGGAGGGAAGAAAGAAAGAAAGAAATTACTTGTTTGCTCTCCTTGAGGTTGTAAAAATTCCATATCTTCTCAGTAGAAAACTTAATCTTTGTTGTTTTCAATGGGCTATGTTGTTTTCACCGGGCTGGCTTCATGGGTGGGTAACAGACGAACAGGGACTCATGGCTGGGTTGTACGCAGTATCTCTTTATTCATGCAGGACGCAGAACAATCTAAGTCGAGCTAAGCTAAACTAAAGTACCCTAAAACTCACAATGCTGTCTTTATATATACTTGCCAAGTAGGGTGGAAACCGGATGTGACATAGCTCTCTATGGTGGAGAGAAAAGTGACTGGTGAAAATCAGAGTGTGACAAGTAGAGGATCAGGGTGTGACAAGGAGAGGGAGTGGAGCAGGTGAGAATTCTACCACTAAACCACCAATGCCCTGGAGGGAAGGTGGTGCTTGTTAACAGAGGCCATGTAAATAGAATGAAGTGGTTATGCAAATAGAATAGAATTTTAAGCAGGGGGGATCTAAACCAAATGAAACAGAAGGGGTTTTTAAAAGCAGAATTAGAAGATACCAACAAATCTTGTAAGTCACAAAACGTTTTCACACTGGTTTCACTAGAGGTCCTTAATTTCAAAAAGCCCTCAACTAGCTGTCACACTGGGTAGCTCCTTTTCAGTCACTTGCAAAGTTTCATGCACATCAAGGGAATGTGGCAAAGGAAGTGTTAAGTGTGACAACCCAGTCTCTTCTCTGGTTTGAACAAGCTACAGAAAGTTTGCTTTTTGTTGTTGTTTGTTTGTTTTTCAGTGACATAAATTGTTTTGGACACATTGACCTAGCTGCTACAAGTTTCTAACATGTGTCTCAAATTGTTTACTGGTCAAAAGTTAAGCCTTACTAATTTTTATGTGAGAACATATTGAATACTACATTGAATATATTATCCAAATGTGGACATTTATTTAGAAGTAGGCATAGTTGCAAGGTATTTTCTTTAGTCTCCCTAAAACCTGCAAAGCAGATATGACTCTTTGCATATAGCAATTGAGGCAACTGCTTAAAAAACTCACTTTACTCACTACTCACTTAAGTAAGGTGACTGAAAGCTGTGATTTGAAAAAATGTCTGTGTTCACAATGGAATACTACTTAGATGTTAAAAATGAAGTAGTTGCCTCCTTTGCATCCTCTTGGGTGAAATCTGAGGGTATCAGGTTGAGTGAAATAAGTCAAAAAGAAAAGGATGAAGATCAAATGATCTCAATTATTAGTAAGAATTAATAAAGTAGGGAAGGGGAGGGAGAGCACAAACTGAAACATGGACTGGACATGACATATTGCACCAAAGCAAAGGACTCTGGGAAGGAAAGGGGAGGAAGGATAGAAAGAAAATTTTGGAGGCCTGTTACATAATAGAATCTCATGACTATGTCGGTGATTGCACTGTAAAGCATTAACCCCCTCAATTAAAAAAAAAGTCTGTGTTCAGTGGAAAACTATTCAGCTGTTAGAAGTGATGAGATCTCCTTTCTCTTGTCCTGGATGCAACTTGAAGGAATCATATTACATGCCATAATCCAGAAGGACAAAGAGTGGATGGTCTCATTTATAGGTGGTACTTAAGAAGCAAGGCAAGAAAAGGGGACCACTGGGTGAAGCTTGGACTGGGTAGGATGTATTTTAACAAAGCAAAGGACATTGGGTTGGAAGGTGGAGATGAGAAGGGAGGACACTGGATAGCCAGGACACGGTGGTTAAAAGAAAGTTGGGAGTGGAGTGTAAGCACGTGCCAAGGGTAGATAAGAAATGGTACTTCTGTAACAACACCTGCCCTGTAAACCATTATTTCCCCAGTAAAATGACTTGGGGGCAGTGAGGGGGGGAGTGTGCGTTAAATATTACATAATGCTTGTGTATCAGTAATAATTAACCATGCTGTGTGCTGCCATTGAAACACAGCTATGGTTAGAGAGTGTGAAAGCTTGTGGTTATTTAATGCTTTGGAAAGATATTTTGAAAATCCACCTCCACACAGTTTCCTGTTTCTATATTGGTGATCATAGCCTACAGGAAGAGGGAGTGTATTATCAGCTTTCTCCCTGACTTCTTGCACTCTCATTTCCTTGTTCATATTAGATGCAGCTGGAGTCATTTTTTAAAAGAAAATATACATCTTATAAAAAAATTTATTTTACTTGTTATACACAAGGTAGAGGAGGTTGCTAGATAGATGACAGATAAATGATAGATAGATAGATGATAGATAGATAGATAGATAGATAGATAGATAGATAGATAGAGATAGATAGATAGAGGAAGCCATAGCACAATTCCAATATATACAGCCTCTGGGATCTAACCAAAAACTACAAGCAGAGAGCTCAGTGCTCTGCTACTTGAGACATCCTCTCCTCCCTCACCACCACCCAATTCCTCCCACCTCCTGCTGCTGGAGTCAGTCTTGTTGGCATCAGATCTTAGATATGGTGAAGAACATACCTTTTTTTTTCTTCTCTCTCCTTTTTTAATTTATAAAAAGAAAATACTAACAAAACCATAGGATAAGAGGGGTACAAATCCACACAATTCCCACCTCCAGAACTCCATATCCTATCTCCTCCCTTGATAACTTTCCTATTCTTTAACCCTCTGAGAGTATGGACCCAAGGTCATTTTGGGATGCAGAAGGTGGAAGGTCTGGCTTCTCTAATTGCTTCCCCGCTGAACATAGGCATTGATAGGTCAATCCATACTCCCAGCCTGCTTCTCTCATTCCCTAGTGGGGTGGGGCTCTGGGGAATTGGAGGCTCCAGGACACATTGGTAGGGTTGTCTTTCCAGGGAAGTCTGGTTAGCATCATGGTAGCATCTGGAAACTGGTAGCTGAAAGGAGAGTTAACATATAAAGCCAAACAAGTTGTCTAATCATGAACCTAAAGGTTGGATTAGTGCAGATGAAGAGTTGTTGGTGGTGGGGGGGTGTCTTCATTTTGTAGATAGCTAGTAGGCATATTTTAGTTATATTCCAAAGGGCCTGTGACTATACTAGTTGTTTGTTTTTCTTTTGTTTGCTTTTTTCCCTGAGCCTGAAATCTGATATGCAGTTGGATCCAAGTTATTGTCTGGGGAGATGATGTCATGGCTGGAAAAAGGACCAGAAAGCTGGATAAGGGAAGAGAGTAGCTCCCTAATATGGGAAAGGTGTATAAATATTGTTGACTGTAAACCCCATTGATTTGATGTGATCTGGGGCTCATATTCAGCTTAGGAGCCTATGTGACCTCTGCATCCCTGTAGATTCGAGCTCATATTCTGTGGTCATCAGTAGGAAAGTTACAAGCTGCCCCAATATTGACCCATATTCCTCAAGTGTAGCATAGAGTACGTTGTCCAGCCTCCCTTCAGAGGATGGAGCATTCTCTACCATTGTTGATCCAAGTTGAGGGCAAGGTCCTATGGGGGCCCACAAAGGACTGTTTTGTTGTTGCTGATAGAGATGACTGGTAACAATGGAGAGAGGGATTTATTCGAGGTCTAGGCCTATCATGTCTATTTGAGAATCTCGGGACTCCGCGAATAGGGCCCCTGCTGATGGGGTGACCTGATAGTAACTAAAGAGTCAGCATTAAAGTATGCCAGTCTCTTACCCTTATTCAGCTTTTGCAGTCCTTGCTTTGATAAGGATAGCTTTGGAATGAGTGAGGGAAGTATAATAGGAAATAGGTGAGGAGGGTATCTAAGTCTAAGTAGACACTATTTCACTAAGAACTTCATACTGACTCACTGCAGACTATTGTGTACTTATGCTTTCAGGTATATATTTTGCCCTAATTTATGCATACGTATAAGCATATGCCCTACCTCATGGGACCTGTTCTATATCTACATTTTGGGACTTTATTAGGAAGCGAACTACCTGGAATGTATGGAGATAGAAGGAATTATGTTAAGTGAGCTAAGTCAGAAAGATAAAGTCGAGTATGGGATGATCCCATTCATAAACAGAAGCTGAGAAAGAAGAACAGAGAGGAAAACTCAAAGCATGATTTGACTGAATTTGGAGTTGGGCACCAAAGTAAAAACCCTGGGTTGAGAGTGAGGGTAGATGTTTGCCCTTATGGGGCAGGGGGTGGAGGGTGGGATGGGACACAGTTTTGGTGGTGCGAATGGTATTTATGTAAACTCCTATTAACTTGTAGTTATATAAACCACAATTTAATTAATATGAGAGTGGAAAACTGATTTAATGTCTCAAAAATTTTAATGCACGGACCATAGGCTGAGTCTTTGATATGCTGACTCTCTTAAAAACCTAGACCAGGGAGAACAGAAGCAACCAGTGGTGCAGCTATATACAAATAATGTCAAAGGAAATAAATTATGGTGATGTTGTGTATGACACAGCAAATCCTAATAAAGGGTGCTGGTCCCTGTTCAGACGCTAGATGATGGGCTTTGTGGGTGGGAGAGAGATGACCAGGGACTCATGGCTGAGCTGGGATGCAATGCAATGCAGTGCAATGCCATGCTGGCTTTGTTCATCTGCATTTATACTCTCCAGGAAGGAAGTGGTAGGGTGTAAAAACAGGGTGTGACATAGAGAGGGTGGAGCGAAAAGAGAGTGCAAACCAGTGGGGATTAAATGGTAGAAAACAAGGTATGACTAGGAGAGGGGGCAGAGTGGAAAAAGAGCGTGAACCAGTGGGGATTAAAACAATAAAAACAATGATTATGTAAATAGACCACAGCGTTAAGCAATATAAGTGAACCTAAGATGATGATCAAACTAGAAGGTCTTATAAGCAGAATTAGAAGCATATCGACATTTCCCCCTTTCTTTTTAACTAATGGCCATAGTATCAGGAGTGTGGGGTGAACAGAAACCTATATTTTCAAAAGAACTGGCACAAGACATGGAGGAACAAGTAAGAGAGCAGCAAGAACCAGTGTGATGCCAAGGGGAGGCCTGAGGGAGGCATTTCCTGCCTCAAAGGGCAAGGCCTATCAGGTGAAAGGGTATTTCCTGCCTCTGGGGGCATCTCTTGCCTCTGGGGGTGTTTCATGCCTCAGATTCCTGCTCAGCAGGAGCAATTGGCTTCTGCTCCAGGAGACCCTCATCCTTTGTGCATTTGATAGCAAGGATGCTGCTAAGCTCTTTAGTATTGCTGGCTGGGGAAAGTGAGGGTTTTGGGGAGGTGGAGGGGCTTGAGGGCATTTTTTTCTTGGCTTTGGGGCTCTTCTTTTCTAACCAAGGACAGTATTTTCATGACTTCTTCTTTAGACTCTGACAGGGGAATTGCTGGGACGATACTGACAGGAGAGGCCTCTGAAGGAAGCACAGATTTTGGTTGCTCAGCTGGAGATTTCTTTACTTTGGGATCGCTGGGTGAAGCTGTCAATTTCTTTGACTCCTCAAGACTCAGGCCAGAACTCTGACCATAGTAGCTTTCAAAGAATTGTTCCTTCCATGGCTCCACTTCTCTTTCTCAATCTCTTGTCAAATCCTCACTTGCATCTCAGGTGTAAACTCACCTTCCGACAGTCTTTCCTTCCAGCCTTGGGCTGCTGATTTGAAGAATTTATTGTTAAGGCTGAACCATTTAGTTGCATCAGACCATCTGGACCAACCTGTCGATCCACCTCTGGAAGTAGTAAAAGCAGCGGCTGCTGGCAGTCTCCAGGAAGGAAGTGGTAGGGTGTAAAGACAGGGTGTGATGTAGAGAGGGTGGAGCGAAAAGAGAGTACAAACCAGTGGGGATTAAATAGTGGAAAACAGGGTGTGACTAGGAGAGGGGGCAGAGCAGAATTAGAAGCATACCAACAAAAGTGATTTTTCAAAGTTAACCCAACTGCCAAGTGATGTGATTATAGCAAAAACTATCTATTGCCTTCTTAAACCCTAAGACAGCAGGAACTTCCCACTTCCTCTATAGAGCCTATATTTCTGCAGTCATTGAACCTCTAAAGTGGGGCTCACTTTCCTGCATGCTTCTCTCAATTCATACCAAATAATATCACATCTTCTGACTCCAACCTAATCAATGCAAGGAGTACCACCTTGGTGTGCTTCACTTCACACTGTGTCCAGAGACATCAGGCATGGATGTCAACCCTTCATTTTCATTACTCGGGTGAGACCTTTCCTTTCATAGGATTCTCTAATTCCATTCCAAGAACATACCTTTTAAGAAGGAGTCATTTGTTTATTTCATGAGAGGAAAGAAGCATTATGTGTCATGGCAAATCAAACATGGCACCCCTCACATTCAAGTCTCTGTCTGATGACCTTCCTCACTCACCCCGTCAATGTACTTTTATGCTGAGTAAACAGAAAGATGGTGCTGAAGAGAAGGTAGCATCACTACACTAATCTTTACATTCAGAGTAGCTAGAGATATATCAAATAAATAAATAATGCCACAGGATTTATTAATGATTAAAAGGACTAAAGAAGTACCCTAGGGAAAATGTACTCAAAACATCATAAAAATGAGTGAGAGAGAGAGAGAGAGAGATGTCCAATGAAAGAACTTAGTTGGATAACACATTGCTCTACCATGTGTGTCCATGTGTGTAACTCAGATCCAGTCCTGGCCCCCATGTATTGAAAGAAGCTTCAGTGTTATGGACTCTTTCACTCTCCGTCTCCCTGTTTCTATCTAGAAAATGAAAGAATGAAAGAAAGAAGGGAAAAGAAAGAAAGAGAAAGGAAGGAAGGGTGGAAGGAAGGAAAGGAGGGAGGTAGGAAGGGAGGAAGGAAGGAAGGAAGGAAGGAAGGAAGGAAGGAAGGAAGGAAGGAAGGAAGGAAGGAATGCAGACTTAAAATTATCAGTATTAGCAAAGTTTTTTATTAAAACTGCTCTGTCGATACTGATATTAATTTTATGGAATTTCCTTAATTACCACCTCTCTCCACTTGCTATTATTTCTTTGAATATTCAACCCATGTCAGCTAGAAGAATGCAAACATTTTCACTATTGCCCAGTATTTACTTTCAGACAGACTTTTTTCATATTCCTTCATGCATTCTCAGGACACAACTTGTTACCAATCAATCTTCTTAATGTGTTTCTTTGTTGGAAAAATGTATCCTCTGCTTTGCGAAGAGAACTTCTCTGGAAAGCAAGTGGCAATAACATGTAGAGATTAATTTGAAACAGAAGAAGTACTAGGAGTGGTAGTTCCCAGTGTCTGCTGTGGACATCTAAAAAGACCTCCAGAATAAGATGCTGCCCAAACTAACTTTAGTTCATCAGACTTACTGCAAAGAGAAAGAATGCCACCTTGACAGATTTTTTTTTTTTACTTAAATTTATGTATAGGGGGAAGAATACAGGTCCAAAAAGGATGACAGAGGACCTAGTGGGGGTTGTATGGTTATATGAAAAACTGGGAAATATTATGGATGTACAAACTATTGTATTTACTGTGGAATGTAAGAACATTAATTCTCCAATAAAGAAATTAAAAATAAATAAATTATGTATAAAATAAAAAATAGAAAATATCAACAAAACCACAGGATAAGAGGGGTAAATTTTCACACATTTACCACCACCAGAGTTCCATATCTCATCCCCTCCACTGGAAGCTTTCCTATTCTTTATCCCTCTGGGAGAATGGACCCAGAATCATTATGGGGTGCAAAGGGTGGACAGTCTGGCTTCTGTAATTGCTTCTCTGCTGGACATACTCCCAGCCTGTTTCTATCTTTCCCTAGTGGGATAGGGCTCTGGAGAGAGGTTCCAGGATACATTGGTGAGGTCCTCTGCCTGGGGAAGTTAGGTTGGCATCATAGTAGCATCTGTAACTTGGTGTTTGAGAAAGCATTAAGATATAAAGAAGAACAAACTATTTAATAATTAGGAACCTAAAGGCACAAATATAGGAGGTGAGACTTGAGGTCTTCATTTTGGAAAAAGTGAGTAGTTCTATTCTAGGTATATTCCAAAGGGCCTTTGGAATGACTTTACTAATTTTTGCCTGAGCCTGACAGCTAACACGCAGGTGAGCCAAAGATATTATCTAGGAAGATGGTATCAGGGTTGGAAATAGGACTAGAAAGCTGGATCAGGCAAGAGTGCAGCTCCCAAATCTGGGGAAAATATATAAAATACCTTAAACTGTAAACCCCAACAATTTGATCTGGGGCCTATATTCAGGGCAGGAGCTTATGTAAGCTCTGTATCCCTATAGATCTGAGCTCACATTCTGTGGTCATAGCTAGGAATGTTTAGGCTGCACCCACTGCCAGACCCATCTTCCTCAAGTGGTAGAGGATTTTGGTCCAACCTCCCTTCTGAGAATATGGCAGTCTCTACCATTGTTGATCCACATTGAGAGCAACATCCTGTAGGGTCCCACAAAGGGGTACATTATATTATTGCTAATGGAGATGACCAGTGAAAGTGGAGAGAGGGATCTGTTAGAGGTGTAGGCCCATCATTTGACAGAAATTTGACAGTATCTTAAAATTTGGAAGCTAATAGGAAGTGAGAAATTGAGTTACCCTAGGAAATTTTAGGTGCAAAAATGTGAACTGGTTGGAATTGAAACAGAGCAATAGCTAAAAGACACTCAGAAGTAGGTGTAGGTGTGACTTAGAAAGGAAGTGAAGGTAGAACAGTAGGAAAAACATAGAGATATAGAAATAGATAATTGTTTCAATTTCATTGGC